>NC_134357.1:574355791-574460306 GCF_048569485.1 Anomaloglossus baeobatrachus | reverse complement strand
GTGGAGGTAGGTGCAGGGTATTATATATCTAGTGTGCGGCTCTGCAGGTGGAGGTAGGTGCAGGGTATTATATATCTAGTGTGCGGCTCTGCAGGTGGAGGTAGGTGCAGGGTATTATATATCTAGTGTGCGGCTCTGCAGGTGGAGGTAGGTGCAGGGTATTATATATCTAGTGTGCGGCTCTGCAGGTGGAGGTAGGTGCAGGGTATTATATATCTAGTGTGCGGCTCTGCAGGTGGAGGTAGGTGCAGGGTATTATATATCTAGTGTGCGGCTCTGCAGGTGGAGGTAGGTGCAGGGTATTATATATCTAGTGTGCGGCTCTGCAGGTGGAGGTAGGTGCAGGGTATTATATATCTAGTGTGCGGCTCTGCAGGTGGAGGTAGGTGCAGGTTCATTATATATCTAGTGTGCGGCTCTGCAGGTGGAGGTAGGTGCAGGGTATTATATATCTAGTGTGCGGCTCTGCAGGTGGAGGTAGGTGCAGGGTATTATATATCTAGTGTGCGGCTCTGCAGGTGGAGGTAGGTGCAGGGTATTATATATCTAGTGTGCGGCTCTGCAGGTGGAGGTAGGTGCAGGGTATTATATATCTAGTGTGCGGCTCTGCAGGTGGAGGTAGGTGCAGGGTATTATATATCTAGTGTGCGGCTCTGCAGGTGGAGGTAGGTGCAGGGTATTATATATCTAGTGTGCGGCTCTGCAGGTGGAGGTAGGTGCAGGGTATTATATATCTAGTGTGCGGCTCTGCAGGTGGAGGTAGGTGCAGGGTATTATATATCTAGTGTGCGGCTCTGCAGGTGGAGGTAGGTGCAGGGTATTATATATCTAGTGTGCGGCTCTGCAGGTGGAGGTAGGTGCAGGGTATTATATATCTAGTGTGCGGCTCTGCAGGTGGAGGTAGGTGCAGGGTATTATATATCTAGTGTGCGGCTCTGCAGGTGGAGGTAGGTGCAGGGTATTATATATCTAGTGTGCGGCTCTGCAGGTGGAGGTAGGTGCAGGGTATTATATATCTAGTGTGCGGCTCTGCAGGTGGAGGTAGGTGCAGGGTATTATATATCTAGTGTGCGGCTCTGCAGGTGGAGGTAGGTGCAGGGTATTATATATCTAGTGTGCGGCTCTGCAGGTGGAGGTAGGTGCAGGGTATTATATATCTAGTGTGCGGCTCTGCAGGTGGAGGTAGGTGCAGGGTATTATATATCTAGTGTGCGGCTCTGCAGGTGGAGGTAGGTGCAGGGTATTATATATCTAGTGTGCGGCTCTGCAGGTGGAGGTAGGTGCAGGGTATTATATATCTAGTGTGCGGCTCTGCAGGTGGAGGTAGGTGCAGGGTATTATATATCTAGTGTGCGGCTCTGCAGGTGGAGGTAGGTGCAGGGTATTATATATCTAGTGTGCGGCTCTGCAGGTGGAGGTAGGTGCAGGGTATTATATATCTAGTGTGCGGCTCTGCAGGTGGAGGTAGGTGCAGGGTATTATATATCTAGTGTGCGGCTCTGCAGGTGGAGGTAGGTGCAGGGTATTATATATCTAGTGTGCGGCTCTGCAGGTGGAGGTAGGTGCAGGGTATTATATATCTAGTGTGCGGCTCTGCAGGTGGAGGTAGGTGCAGGGTATTATATATCTAGTGTGCGGCTCTGCAGGTGGAGGTAGGTGCAGGGTATTATATATCTAGTGTGCGGCTCTGCAGGTGGAGGTAGGTGCAGGGTATTATATATCTAGTGTGCGGCTCTGCAGGTGGAGGTAGGTGCAGGGTATTATATATCTAGTGTGCGGCTCTGCAGGTGGAGGTAGGTGCAGGGTATTATATATCTAGTGTGCGGCTCTGCAGGTGGAGGTAGGTGCAGGGTATTATATATCTAGTGTGCGGCTCTGCAGGTGGAGGTAGGTGCAGGGTATTATATATCTAGTGTGCGGCTCTGCAGGTGGAGGTAGGTGCAGGGTATTATATATCTAGTGTGCGGCTCTGCAGGTGGAGGTAGGTGCAGGGTATTATATATCTAGTGTGCGGCTCTGCAGGTGGAGGTAGGTGCAGGGTATTATATATCTAGTGTGCGGCTCTGCAGGTGGAGGTAGGTGCAGGGTATTATATATCTAGTGTGCGGCTCTGCAGGTGGAGGTAGGTGCAGGGTATTATATATCTAGTGTGCGGCTCTGCAGGTGGAGGTAGGTGCAGGGTATTATATATCTAGTGTGCGGCTCTGCAGGTGGAGGTAGGTGCAGGGTATTATATATCTAGTGTGCGGCTCTGCAGGTGGAGGTAGGTGCAGGGTATTATATATCTAGTGTGCGGCTCTGCAGGTGGAGGTAGGTGCAGGGTATTATATATCTAGTGTGCGGCTCTGCAGGTGGAGGTAGGTGCAGGGTATTATATATCTAGTGTGCGGCTCTGCAGGTGGAGGTAGGTGCAGGGTATTATATATCTAGTGTGCGGCTCTGCAGGTGGAGGTAGGTGCAGGGTATTATATATCTAGTGTGCGGCTCTGCAGGTGGAGGTAGGTGCAGGGTATTATATATCTAGTGTGCGGCTCTGCAGGTGGAGGTAGGTGCAGGGTATTATATATCTAGTGTGCGGCTCTGCAGGTGGAGGTAGGTGCAGGGTATTATATATCTAGTGTGCGGCTCTGCAGGTGGAGGTAGGTGCAGGGTATTATATATCTAGTGTGCGGCTCTGCAGGTGGAGGTAGGTGCAGGGTATTATATATCTAGTGTGCGGCTCTGCAGGTGGAGGTAGGTGCAGGGTATTATATATCTAGTGTGCGACTCTGCAGGTGGAGGTAGGTGCAGGTTATTATATATCTAGTGTGCGGCTCTGCAGGTGGAGGTAGGTGCAGGGTATTATATATCTAGTGTGCGGCTCTGCAGGTGGAGGTAGGTGCAGGGTATTATATATCTAGTGTGCGGCTCTGCAGGTGGAGGTAGGTGCAGGGTATTATATATCTAGTGTGCGGCTCTGCAGGTGGAGGTAGGTGCAGGGTATTATATATCTAGTGTGCGGCTCTGCAGGTGGAGGTAGGTGCAGGGTATTATATATCTAATGTGCGGCTCTGCAGGTGGAGGTAGGTGCAGGGTATTATATATCTGGTGTGCGGCTCTGCAGGTGGAGGTAGGTGCAGGGTATTATATATCTAGTGTGCGGCTCTGCAGGTGGAGGTAGGTGCAGGGTATTATATATCTAGTGTGCGGCTCTGCAGGAGGAGGTGTGTGGAGATTCCCCATTACTGGGCTCAGGCTCCATACACATTAGATGCTGGGGGAGAACAATCGCTCTATAGAAGAGAATTCTCCTGATTGCCCCGTGAAGGATGGATATGGACAGGGACAAGATGGCGGAGAGGATATTACACCTCACCCTAGAGATCCTCTTCCGGCTTACTGGAGAGGTGAGAGATTCTGATGACGTCACATTACATCATTCTTATCTATGGGAATAACAGATGGACAGAACTGGAGAGGTGAGGACTCTGGAAATGTCTGGAGTGAGATTTATTACTGTGTCTCTCCATAACCAGGATTACACAGTAGTGAAGAAGACCTCTAGTGAGCGCTGTCAGGCCCCTGTGTATGAGGGATGGGGAAGACCCCTGAGCCCAATCACGGGTCCTCCACCTCAGCCCCCGATACATGAGGACATCAATGACCAGAAGATCCTAGAACTCACCTACAAGATGATTGAGCTGCTGACTGGAGAGGTGACACTGCTGGGAATGCTGGGACATTATACAGTAACGCTATGAAGGGATCGGGGGTGACGGTATCATTGTATGTGTCAGGTTCCTATAAGGTGTCAGGACATCACCGTCTATTTCTCCATGGAGGAGTGGGAGTATTTGGAAGGACACAAAGATCTGTACAAGGACGTCATGATGGAAGTTCCCCAGCCCCTCACATCACCAGGTAATAGACAAGACTAAATACACACGGCCTATAATTATCTGTATGTAAGGAATGAATTCAGTCACTGTATGTGTCTCCTCCAGTTCTATCCGGTAAGAGGACAACACCAGAGAGATGTCCCCGTCCTCTTCTCCCACAGGACTGTAAACAAGAAGACCCCGATGTTCCTCAGGATCATCAGGTAGATGGAGAGAAGGTGCCATGAAATCTCCCTATGATGTGTAGACGGCTGTGAAGGTCTTGTGCTCAGTCTTGTTTTATCCTCCAGTATTATATGTGTTATACTTGTGTAATGAGAGCGGTGGAGATGGCAGGATTAGAGCTGATCATAGATGGGACTTCTCCATCTGTCTGTGACTTTTACAATATTTGTTTCAGGGTGAAGATCTGCCCCATATTAATACTACAGAGACATATGTGAGGGGTGATGAGCGGAGTAAAGAGGAGATTCCTACAGATAACCGCCCAGGTGAGTAGTGACCACTAAATGCAGAGAAGTCACAGATTCTTCTCAGTCACCGGCTGTGGCTGCTTTATCAGGGTTGTAGTCCGGCCATATCAAATGGTCACCATTCTGCTGCTAGACCACCACTTGCTCCTCCATCCAATACTGTGCCCAATATTTTGGCCATTGGACGCCCTTCTGTTGGATTGAGATCTGTATCAGTCAGATCTTAAAGATAGGAGCCGTCCTATCTCCTGAAATTAGAAAATGTTGACCCTTAGCTGCCCAGATCTCTAATCTGTAAAGCCAAATGACAGCGTACGTAGAATGTGCAGACAACTTAGAAAATCATGGGAAGAAGAATCTAATCTGTATGGTGGACCCCTAAGAGAAAGCGGAGGGTAATGATGCTGGTGACCTCCTAGATTCTTAGTTTGGTGCCGTGTTCTCCAGGTGAATAAAGATTGATTGCTCTCAGTGGGAGAAACAAAATAATAATCTTGTAGTTGATTAAGAGACCAAAGTAGTCTGGAAAGCTTGCTTTGTAACATCATTTATTTTATTTTTTTTATTAGCCATTAAAGGGCACCATAAGTAGGGATGAGCGTGCCCGAACTGTAAAGTTTAAGGTCTGTATCAGACACCTTGTGCCCAGTGCTGAGCCCCGAACACGGACTTTTTACTGTACGTTCGGTTCCTACTCGAGTTTGTCAGCCGATTTAAAGCTTGTTGAAACGTAGCAGAGCAGCCAATCAGCAAGCTTTTAGGCTGTGGGCACTATCGCAACCATACTAATTATTGGCATGGCTGTGATTGGCTGGTGCACTCCATTACGCGACGTGTTTAACAGCCGGATCACAGACCGCGCTTCCATTTTGCCTTCAGTAAGATAGGTAGCACACGCTGTTGTAATGAGGGACAGTGATGGGTGCAGTTACTAAAACAACAAATACATTGTAGGGATAGGACACTATAGGAGTGAGGGACAGTGATGGGGCATGTAATTCAAAATCAAATACAGCGCTGCATCACATAGCTTGGCGTAGCCCTCCAAAACAGCTGCATACAGGCTGTGTTATTATTCTCTGTATACAGGCCGTGTAATAATCTGTTCTCATTCTTTGGCACAGAAACATCTAATAGGGGACATGGCCATGGTGCTGTACTGGTGTTGTAGCCGCTTCAGGGCGAGGACCTGGTAGATGTGTGTCTAATACGCTCCAAACTGAAACACCTTCCTCTGGTGCACGCAGGCCGCAGGCTGGTCTTCGTCATTTCTTAGGCCCAAGTACTACTGCATGAATGGTGAGGCCAGAGCATAAGGCGTTTTTAGATTATATGGCCAATAATCCAATGCCTCTAGTTCCTTTGCATTATCTTCCACCCAGTCCACAACTGAAAGCTCAGAGTCGTCTTCTAAGTTCCATTGTCATCTTCCTGCCACAACAACCCATTCAAAATCAGACAAGCAGTGAGAGCCACAGGTCATGCAGCAGTCACTTATGCTTTTTGATTATTCTAGGTGGGGTCCAGCAGCCCATCCACCTGGCCGAGCCCCAGAGGTGGAAGAGACCAAGTGCACTGACGCCCAAGCACTTGTGTAGGAGGATGAGTCTGTGGGAAGGCTGGTGGACACAGTCTGCGGATCACCACACCACAGCTCAAAGGATGAGGAAACACAGGTGCCAACCGCTGTGGCTTTTGTCAGTGTGCAGACTGAGAAGGAGGGCAGGGCTGAGAAGTGGATGGAAGACGACAAGAGGGATGACGAGGAGGTGCTTGACTCCACCTGGAGCAAAGGCCATGATAGTGACGTGCAATTCCAATGAAGAAGAAGTGTTCAAGCAGATGAAATAGCAGCACAGAAAAAGAGGGAGCAGGAGGCAAAAGCCCTGTGGACGGCTCATAGCCAAGAAGTTAGCTTCTGCCACCCGTACCGCCAGTGAAAACCTCCCAGCAATGCCAGCTCAACAAAGCTCTCTGGCATGCCATTTCTTCTGGCAATGTACTGATGACAAGACAGTGGTGGTTTGCAAGATGTGCCGTCAGAGCCTGAAGCGAGGGGAAAAATCTTCTCAATCTGAGCACCACCTGCATGATGCGTCATCTGACTTCCAAGCACGGGATGCAGTGGAGTAGTTTCCTGAGAAATCAAAAAAGAACTCTGGGTCCTCCTCCTCTCTCTTCTGCTGGTTTGGTGTTGGCGTTTTTAGCTGCGGTGTCTGCATCTTGCATCCGCTCATGATCACCAGGGTCACCTTCCTCCCTGCAAGCACATGATGTGGTAGCAACAGCACCACCACCATTATCACCTACTATGTCCACATCGTCCCATGGAAGTCTGCAGCTCTCCATCCCCAAAAGCCTCGCTAGGAAGAGGAAATACCTCTCTAGCCACTGAACCCTGGCCTTGAATGACAGCATTTACAAAATGCTTGCCTTTGAAATGCTGCCATTCAGGCTGGTGGCGACGGACAGTTTCCAACAAATGATGTCTGTGGCTATACCGCAGTACGTTGTTTCCAGCCTCCAATATTTTTCCAGGTGTGCCATCCCTGCCCTGCACACACATGTGGCAAAACAAATCCCCTGTTCACTCCGCAATGCCATAAGTGGAAAGGTCCACGTAACTATGAATACTTGGACCAGTAAGCACAGACAGGGACAGTATATCTCTCTTAATTGCACACTGGGTAAACGTAGTGGCGGCTGGGCATGAGGCGCCAGGCATTCAAGCGCATGTCCTACCACCAGATCGCTGGATGTTTGTTTGTCAGTGTTGCTTCCTTCTACTACTCTTCCTCTACTTCCTTTCTCATCCGGTCAGAGTTAGGCTGGCGTCACATGGTACGATCTATCGTGCGATCGTTCCCGCCCCCATCATTTGTGCGTCACGGGCAATTAGTTGCCCATGGTGCACAAAGTTGTTAAACCGCCGTCACACGTACTTACCTCCTGGATGACGTCGCTGTGAGCGGCGAACATCCACTTCCTGAAGGGGGAGGGACGTTCGGCGTCACAGCGACGTCACACAGCGGCCGGCCAATAGGGGCGGAGATGAGCTGGACATAACATCCCGCCCACCTCCTTCCTTCCGCATTGCCGGCGGGACACAGGTAAGCTGTGTTCGTCGTTCCCGGGTGTCACATGGAGCGATGTGTGCTGCCTTGGGAACGATGAACAAACGGCGCGCAGAAGGAGGAACGATTTTATGAAAATGAGCGACGTGTCAACGAGCAACGATAAGGTGAGTATTTGTGCTTGTTAACAGTCGCTCGTAGCTGTCACACGCTATGATATGTCAAACGATGCCGGATGTGCGTCAGTAACGACGTGACCCCGACGACATATATCGATATATCGTAGCGTGTGACGCCGGCATTAGACCTGAACCACCAACTTCAGCTCGGCCATATGTAAATGACAGCTGGCCAGTCTTAAGCTTATCTGTCTGGGGAACAAACCTCACACCACGCAGGAGCTGTGGACGGGCATAAAAGAACAGATGAGTGGCTAGTGACTGTGGACCTAAAGCCCTGCCTAGTGGTGTGCGATAGTGGCTGAAATCTCGTCACAGCTCTGGGCCTAGGCCGCTTGACATACATCCCTTGCGGGCGCATGTGCTGAATTTGGTGGTGCAGAGCTTCTTCAAAAATTACCCTTATATGTCAGAGCTTCTGCTGAAACTCTGGGCAGTATGTGCGCACTTTCGGCATTCTCAGCCTGATGCTGCTCGCCTGTCTGCAGTGCAGAGTCACTTCGGCTTTCCCGATCACCACCTCATAGTGATGAGGCATATATTTGAGAGAGTACGAGAGCAACAGCAGGCAAGAGTGGAGTTTTAGCTGCAGCACACACAGCAGAATCGCTTTTGTAGACCAACACCACTTCACTACCAACGAGTGTGCCTCCATGCAGGACCTGTGTGCAGTGTTGTTGTTGATTTGAATGTTTGGAAAAAAATGTCTATATCCACTTCTCATCAGGGTCTGTGGCCTTAGTTTTTAGCAAAATTCTACTTGTCAGTGTGCAGCCGGGTCTATGGCTTCAGTTTTAAAAAAGAAAAAACATGAGTAGTCCCTGTGCTCCAGGTATTGCGGCTCAATCTGTCACAAACCTGTAACTGCGCTGCAGCATTCACAGTGTTGTGGAGCTCTGAAAACCATCTGTATTACAGCTCTGTGCAATTTTGGCTGTGAGGGTCAACTGGGTAAAGAGGCTGTTTAGGGACCTTTTTAAAATAGGTTTTCTGGAGGGGGGGGGGGAATCTGTCAATTTTAACCTGTAATACACCTCCAACTGAGGGAAAAGTTCTTTTCCCTGAAGAAGGAGACAGTTGGGGTCTCCGAAACGCGTAGGAACGAAATAATAAAAGAATCATCTGTTCTGACATCAATGTCTGTGGTCTTCAAGCGCGGCATAAAACCTGTTTTTTCCAGTTTTTTCCTTTGATGTTCCACTTGTGTAACAGGGCTGCTGCTGGACCGCTTGGGCGCTCACTTTTGCTGTTAATGGAGTTGTGACTGGCACAACCCGATCAGGTGTGTGCATTACTTCTTTATGATTTTGCCCAATATATCGGGTAAGACCCTATTGCGCCTTTTCTCTCCCATATAGTTTACCTCCAACTGATGACAGCTTGTTGTTGCGTCTGCGCAGTGTGGCAGAGTGACTGCCAAGTTCCCCTGACTGTTACCAGTGCTGATTAGTGGGTGGCCACACTCCTGGATACCCGCTACTACATCAAGGTGCCATGGTTACTTCCATCACTGAAGCGTGACCAAGTCCCCTCTTCCTCACGGCCACAGTACCACCAACCCCAAAAATGAAAACAGATTTATTCTATGATTCAAAGCTGTCATATTCAGCGAGAACTTCCTGCTGTAAACAATAATTTTTTCAAAATAAATGCTTGACATTCCCGGGATAGACACCGATCAGCCTGGGTGAGCCGCTTCAAGTCTAAATTGCTGGGACTGGCAGTATCAAGTCTACCTGACGAATGTCCAGCGCAATTCTAAATTCAACTATGAGCTGTTTAAATGCAGCAACCAAACTGTCCACCACTGAGCAGAAAACTGGCTCCTGTGTGGGAACTGCTAAAAGAGGCAGCCTAAGAATTGGTGCCCTGCTGAAAGTGCAGAGTTGGCACCTGAGGAGCATGGGCATCTTTCGTCAACGTCACCCTTTTGAAAATGAATAAAGCAATGAGAACCTCAACAAGTCAGGCACCTGTCACTTCTGGTTTTGAACATATTCTGTTGGATTTGGTTCCATGGCCCATCTGTGTTTTTAATTGGGTGCTGTGTGGTGGATCTCTGGCAATCTTGCCTGTGAGAGTTACCCTCGTAAAGAGGCTGTTTAGGGGCCTTTTTTACAATTCGGTGGTCTGTGGTGGAAACCTATCAATCTTGGCTCTGTGGGGAACTGGGAATACAGGCTCTGTGATGTGAACTGGGAATACGGGCTCTGTAAGGTGAGCTGGGAATACGGGCTCTGTAAGGTGAGCTGGGAATACGGGCTCTGTAAGGTGAACTGGGAATACGGGCTCTGTAAGGTGAACTGGGAATACGGGCTCTGTAAGGGGAACTGGGCATACGGGCTCTGTAAGGGGAACTGGGCATACGGGCTCTGTAAGGGGAACTGGGCATACGGGCTCTGTAAGGGGAACTGGGCATACGGGCTCTGTAAGGGGAACTGGGCATACGGGCTCTGTAAGGGGAACTGGGCATACGGGCTCTGTAAGGGGAACTGGGCATACGGGCTCTGTAAGGGGAACTGGGAATACAGGCTCTGATGTGAACTGGGAATACGGGCTCTGTAAGGTGAGCTGGGAATACGGGCTCTGTAAGGTGAACTGGGCATACTGGCTCTGTAAGGTGAACTGGGAATACGGGCTCTGTAAGGTGAACTGGGAATACGGGCTCTGTAAGGTGAACTGGGAATACGGGTTCTGTAAGGTGAACTGGGAATACGGGCTCTGTAAGGGGAACTGGGCATACGGGCTCTGTAAGGGGAACTGGGAATACGGGCTCTGTAAGGGGAACTGGGCATACGGGCTCTGTAAGGGGAACTGGGCATACGGGCTCTGTAAGGGGAACTGGGCATACGGGCTCTGTAAGGGGAACTGGGCATACGGGCTCTGTAAGGGGAACTGGGCATACGGGCTCTGTAAGGGGAACTGGGCATACGGGCTCTGTAAGGTGAACTGGGAATACGCGCTCTGTAAGGTGAACTGGGAATACGCGCTCTGTAAGGTGAACTGGGAATACGCGCTCTGTAAGGTGAACTGGGAATACGCGCTCTGTAAGGTGAACTGGGAATACGCGCTCTGTAAGGTGAACTGGGAATACGCGCTCTGTAAGGTGAACTGGGAATACGCGCTCTGTAAGGTGAACTGGGAATACGCGCTCTGTAAGGTGAACTGGGAATACGCGCTCTGTAAGGTGAACTGGGAATACGGGCTCTGTAAGGTGAACTGGGAATACGGGCTCTGTAAGGTGAACTGGGAATACGGGCTCTGTAAGGTGAACTGGGAATACGGGCTCTGTAAGGGGAACTGGGAATACGGGCTCTGTAAGGGGAACTGGGAATACGGGCTCTGTAAGGGGAACTGGGCATACGGGCTCTGTAAGGGGAACTGGGCATACGGGCTCTGTAAGGGGAACTGGGCATACGGGCTCTGTAAGGGGAACTGGGCATACGGGCTCTGTAAGGGGAACTGGGCATACGGGCTCTGTAAGGGGAACTGGGCATACGGGCTCTGTAAGGGGAACTGGGCATACGGGCTCTGTAAGGGGAACTGGGCATACGGGCTCTGTAAGGGGAACTGGGCATACGGGCTCTGTAAGGGGAACTGGGCATACGGGCTCTGTAAGGGGAACTGGGAATAATGGCTCTGTAAGGGGAACTGGGAATACTGTCTCTGTAAAGTGAACTGGGAATACGGGCTCTGTAAGGTGAACTGAGAATACGGGCTCTGTAAGGTGAACTGGGCATACTGGCTCTGTAAGGTGAACTGGGCATACTGGCTCTGTAAGGTGAACTGGGAATACTGGCTCTGTAAGGTGAACTGGGAATACTGGCTCTGTAAGGTGAACTGGGAATACTGGCTCTGTAAGGTGAACTGGGAATACGGGCTCTGTAAGGTGAACTGGGAATACGGGCTCTGTAAGGTGAACTGGGAATACGGGCTCTGTAAGGTGAACTGGGAATACGGGCTCTGTAAGGTGAACTGGGAATACGGGCTCTGTAAGGGTCTTTTTTTTATATAATATTGGTCTGTGGAGAATCTCTCAAATCCATCTCTATGGGGTCACTGTTAAATTGTTGAGGTTCTGCCTTTACTTGCTATGTAACCATAATTGCTGTGGTGACAGAAGCCCTGTAAGTCACTTACCTATCCACATGTGTTTACAGGGAAATTGTCCTGCTCTTACCTCCATTTAGCTTCCTATTGCAGCCCCCGAGCCCTCACTACAACCATTTTACAGCCCAGAATTAGGCTCCCCATTGACTTGTATGGGGTTTGTTGTTCAGGGTCAAGTTCTGCTGCAAACACACTTGTTTCTGGGTTGTTTTTTTTTCTGGTCCATGGGTTCATTCATCACTAATCATAACTACAAGATTCTTATTGTTTCTCCACTGAGAGCAATGATTCCATCTTCCTAGGATCTCGGCATCTTATTGATGGATCTTCCTTCTCTCCCTTCTGATGAATGTGCTGATAGGGGCGTTTATAGCCAAAGTTGGGCACAGGGTAACTGTAACATATCAGGGAGGTTAGGATTATCCCACAGTGGGTACATGGAGGCCGGGCAGCCCACCCACATGATTTCCAAAATGTAATTAGAAAATAAAGGAAAGTAATTAACACATAAAGATCTGATATTTTTACCTTCAAGATCCTGAAAGATATTTTCTCTGAATTCTACAAATCTCCATTATATAAGACCTTGTACTGGAGCCGTCCATTGTGGAGTCCGAGAGGCAGAAAGTAAATGTCTAATATTTCTTCAAGAAACTCATCTGACAGAAGATATTGGCCCCTACAATAGTTTGGATTGCCAAGAGCCCCGAGCCACATACTGTAATTACTCCAGATGTCACCTCTAGTTACTAAATCACTGATGGTGAAGGCTGTCGGGGTGGAGGGCGGTCATTTTAGTAGATGTGTTATTGTCTATAGTCACAGTTTTTCTCTATAGTAGCTCTTTTGTCTGGCGCCTTCTCTCTGCTGTGATGAGCGTCTTCCTTGTCCGCAGGCCCATATGGATGATATGTCCTATGTGATCAACACAGGCCGGCATTGCCATCCTGAGCAGGCGCAGCCTGCTGAGGGCAAATCAAAGTAATGTAATGCGCAGGCGCGAGGAAAGGTTAAAGACTGTCCGCACATACGCACTACAGAAGGCCATATCAAAGTGTGCCTGCACAGGACCGCAATGCCGATCTGTGTAGATGACATAGGACGCGTCATCCACATTGGGCTGGCCAGAAGGCGGACAGCCGTGGAGACCAGCGACACCCATCGGACCGGAACCCCTTCAGGTGAGTATTATAAAAGTGTTTTTTATGTTATACAGAGCGGCCTGGGCTCTTGCATACAGTATTCTAGAATGCTAAATCAAACCAAAAAAAAAAAAAATGGAGTAACACATCCACTAAAATATATAATTTATTGAAAAATACTTTTAAAAATCGCTTATATCAAATAACAGTATAAAGGTCAAAATATAAGGAGGAAAATTATAGACAAAAATCCCACTAGTAAGGGAGGAGAGCCAAGAAAGTCTAATTACATTCAAAAGGAAAATCTATGACTATAAAGCATCAGTCTCGGGTTGGTGTGTGTGTGTGTGTGTGTATGTGTATAATATGAATTACACCTACCGGTATTTGGTAATTCGGTTTCCAGTAGTCCCTCAGGACAGCACCACAGGAGTTAATCCCCTTGACCTATACAGGGACAGGATCACAGAGAGGTTTAAAAGGCCCCTCCCACCTCCACCCTCCAGTGTCTTTTCAAGTACTTACAGAAGGATGGATACAAACTGTTTATACCAACAAATAGTAACTCATCTGCAAGATAAACCCTAAGGGGAGGGACTACTGGAAACCGAATTACCAAATACCAGTAGGTGTAATTCATATTTTCCAGAACGTCCCTCAGGTCAGCACCAAAGTAATATCTCAGGGCGGGTACAGAAGCCTTAAGGACACAAGTCCTGGGCAAGAAATAGGTTAGACATATCAATCTGTAAAACCAAAAATATGGATAGTAGTAAGAATCTGCAAGCAGATGAAACCCTATGCAGCGCATCTTAAGGATTACCAAACATGGCTGGTGTAGGATCCATAACACCCAGAACCCACCAATGTCTGAAGAACATTAGAAGGACTAATACTTTGATAAGTACCGTCGTGTACTGAAAAACTACAAGGTAAATCACCATAGTGAATGAGATATATTCTATACTGTTGAATATTCAGAATAAATGAGGTAGACAGCTTATACTACAGAAACCAGATATAGTGAGAAATACCCAAAAAATGGGTTAGATGAACATTCTTAACACCACAACTATAGAATAGATGTTAAAGTCCTTTAATAGCCTATCAAGGGATGAATAAACCACAGCCCGATAGAATGACCACCGTCGTAGATCAATAATAAACTCGTCCGTGCTTAATAAACCAGGTCAGTACTGTCATCAGCTCTCCTAGGTTCAAAAGACTGCCCCTGGTTACAGACCAGCCCACCGTTCCACCAGAGGTCACATTCTGGCCCCAGAAACCCAAGATGTCAATGCAGAACTACTAGATCTCGAGTAATGAGACGGACCGTCATGAAAACAAAAGACATGAAGAGTTGGAGTCTGGAAGGCACATCTTCCGATATTAGCAAGCCAAGTACATCATCCGACCACTTGAGGGAAGCATTGTTCACCATTCCCAAGGTGCAGATGCCAAGTACAGCGGGGTATGGAATCTGGATGTGATGAGTGTGTCCCAGAAAATGTAGGTGGTCAAACCTCATATATACTGTATACAGTATATATATTGGAATGTAAAGAACTGGTTTGTCATATCCGTGGCTGCTAATACAGGAGCCTAGTGTTGCCCTGAGCTGGTGTAAAGAAACCACTACCACCTGGGGCAGACTACCCAACTAGAAATGGACTATACTCCATTAGCATGTAATTACCACTATATCGGACACTAGCGTAAACATACCACACAGTCTTCCATAGTGACCAGGGAACATCTTCTAGGGGAATGGGGGTCTCTAATAATCACAGAGTGATATTTCATTTGACAGCGGTGAGACTCTGGATTTTAGCTTGGGAGAGCAGTGAGCCTAAGAGGGAGACTATGGAGCTCCCTGCCACAAGATGGTGGAAAAACCTCACAGGTTATTTACGAGATTCTGTATGTTGAACAATGGTCCAGAAAACTAGTCCAATTGCCATCAAGGGACCCATTACAGTAAAACGGGGCTATTACCATGATCGGCTACATTCCATTCTTTCTATTATAGGATGAACTCGATAAACGTTTCTCTTTAATCATAAGTTATAAATGAGAGACCAGAGTTAAGCAACTAAGCACAGCTGAATACTACTGATTAGAAAGGAAGGACGTAGCTGAACTCAGATTCCTGTTCTGAAGCCGTAATAAGGAGAATTACTAGGCCAACTCAAGCACGGCTGCTTATCACGCCAAGCCAAGTGCAGGTCCATAAGCGTGAGGCCCCTCTAACCAAAGCCAATGCTAGAGACCCAAGATGTGAAGTATGCAGCACGAGGCGCAAGGGACGAGGTCACTAGCGAAGGCCAAAGGCGTAGAGGCCAAAGGCGCAGAGGCGCAAGGCCAAAGGCGCAAGGCCAAAGGCGCAAGGCGCAATGCCAGAGGCGGTAGGCACAATGCCAGAGGCGCAAGGCACAATGCCAGAGGCGCAATGCCAGAGGCGTGAGGCACAATGCCAGAGGCGCAATGCCAGAGGCGCAAGGCACAATGCCCGAGCGCAATGCCAGAGGCACAAGGCGCAATGCCAAAGTCGCAATGCCAGAGGCGCAAGGCCAGAGGCGCGAGGCCAAAGGCGCAATGCCAGAGGCACAAGGCGCAATGCCAAAGTCTCAATGCCAGAGGCGTAATGCCAGAGGCGCAAGGCGCAATTTCAGAGGCGCAAGGCCAGAGGCGCA
Source organism: Anomaloglossus baeobatrachus (assembly GCF_048569485.1). NCBI lineage: Eukaryota > Metazoa > Chordata > Amphibia > Anura > Aromobatidae > Anomaloglossus > Anomaloglossus baeobatrachus. Next base: position 574,444,757 of record NC_134357.1, on the reverse strand, counting down.
GTGCCAGAGGCACAAGGCGCAATGCCAGTGGCGCAATGCCAGAGATGCAAGGTGCAAGGCCAGAGTCGCAAGGCTAGAGGCGCAAGGCAAGAGGCGCAAGGCCAGAGGCGCAGTGCCAGAGGCACAAGGCGCAATGCCAGAGGCGCAATGCCCAAGGCGCAATGCCAGAGGCGCAATGCCAGAGGCGCAAGGCACAAGGCGCAATGCCAGAGGCGCAATGCCAGAGGCGCAAGGCACAAGGCGCAATGCCAAAGGCACAAGGCGCAATGCCAGAGGCGCAAGGCGCAATGCCAGAGGCGCAAGGCGCAATTTCAGAGGCGCAAAGCTAGAGGCACAAGGCAAGAGGCGCAAGGCGCAATGCCAGAGGCGCAAGGCCAGAGGCACAAGGCGCAATGCCAGAGGCACAAGGCGCAATGCCAGAGGCGCAAGGCGCAATTTCAGAGGCGCAAGGCAAGAGGCGCAAGGCAAGAGGCGCAAGGCCAGACGCACAAGGCATGAAGTGCAAGGCGCAATGCCAAGGGCGCAATGCCAGAGGCGCAAGGCCAGAGGCACAAGGCGCAAAGCCAGAAGCCCGGAGGCGCAAGGCACAAGCCCGGAGGCGCAAGGCACAAGCCCGGAGGCGCAAGGCACAAGCCCGGAGGCCCAAGGCACAAGCCCGGAGGCCCAAGGCACAAGCCCGGAGGCCCAAGGAACAAGCCCAGAGGCCCAAGCCCAGAGGCCCAGAGGCACAAGCCCAGAGGCCTAGAGGCACAAGCCTAGAGGCCGAGAGCCAGTGAAGCCAAGCCATGAAGGGCAAGGCTGAGAAACTGTAAGACCAGAGACGCCAAGCAGTGAGGCCTTGACTGTCCCAAGGTGCCAAGCCAGCGTGTGGTCAGAGCTGTGTAGCGTGTGGGCCGAGGCCAAAGCCGTGAGGCGCGGAGCCGGAGCCCCAAGTTGTGAGGTACGAGGTTGGAGCCACAACCGGAGCCAGGAGGCGCGAGGCCGGAGCCGTGCGCGAGCCAGAGTCGTCACGTGGCCAGAACCCTGAGGCGCGAGGCCAGAGTTGTGAGGCCCCATCAGAGTTTCCCATAAGAGTGTAATTCACCTGAGAAATTCAGGATACACCTACTTCATGAGTGGTATCCTAAATGCCAAATTAGTCACACCTGAACCAATTAACTCACCTTGAGGTTCAGCTGGAAGGCAAGTTCCAAATGCGAGATAATGTGTTATATCCACAATTTTCCCTCCTATAGAAGGAGTAAATCAGACAGAACCCGGTCTGGTGAGATAATAGTGGAATCAACTGAGTGTTATTAAACCACAACATGAGGATCAACATAAGTTTCCATCAACAGGTAAATTCTGAACTTAAACATGAGGTCTGCTGATCCCAGCAGAACATGAGGCAGCAACCTCGCCATGCAGCATAATCTACTTAGAAAGTTCCAAGGCTAAACTTTTGTGCATGAGACCCAGGGATGCATAAGGCATGCAGCTTGAGTCAGCCCAGAGGCTCCGCAAATTCCCAGTGCACTTACCTGTGCAGCCTCCACTGTGCTGTGGCTTCACCCCTTCTTTCCACCTCCAAACCTTAGAGGGATAGAGGAAACTGGTAATGCCAAAAGCCCTCCATGAAGAGAAGTGGCATCATGGGCAGGAAGACCACATCGTTGCAGATGGTGCGCTGACGGCTGAGGGACCTCTCTTCGAGAGGTGTCGGCCCTGGACCTCTTGACAGAGAGAAGGGAAGGCCGAGACCCCTCGATCTCCCTGAGTCCGTTCACATACAGCGAGCAATGGCTGAGGGACCTCTCTTCGAGAGGTGTTGACCCCAGGCGACTTGACAGGGTGAACGGAAGGCCGAGACCCCCGATCCCCCTGAGCCCGTACCTCTTGAGTCCGTATGATGAAATTCAAAAAGCTAAAATAGCTCCACTCTAGGAGCACCTCTCATGCGTCTGTCTCCTGAAGGGACAGGAAAAACACTGGAGGGTGGAGGTGGGAGGGGCCTTTTAAACCTCTCTGTGATCCTGTCCCTGTATAGGTCAAGGGGATTAACTCCTGTTGTGCTGTCCTGAGGGACGTTCTGGAAATATATAATATATATATAATACATATACACATATTATCCTGCCCCTCGTAGCATTATGCACCCCCCCACATAGCACTATACACCCCTCATAGCATTATGCAACCCCAACCGTACATCCGTGTACTCAATAAATACATACTTACCTCTCTTTGTTTCCCCACCGCTGCTCCTCATTCGCCCACTGTGTCTGTCCTCTGCACATATCAACACATGATGTCACTGCTGTGCTAAGCTGTCAGAGCACAGACACAGCGGGACAATGATGAGAGGGATCGCTGCGCTTTGTCTCATCATTGCTTTCAACTGTATTAGCATCTGTGATGCTGATATATTTGAAAGTGCAATCCTGGGCGGAGGGCCCAGTTCCGGCACTGACACACAGGCCCTATACCAGTGACGTGCCCTTCCTATGTTGGCGGACCGCCACTGCTGATGGATTAGCAGTTTGGTACAATCTTGTCCTACAAAATATTATTTGATTACTTAATATTCAAATATACAGGATGCAAAATTAACAAAGTGGGTTGAACATCATGATCTCCTGGTTACTGAGGTCTACAGTTAGATTGTAAAGTGTTTTTATTTTAGTAAATAATTAGAATTTATATAGCTTGCAATTTCTTTAGTTATGTCATGCTCGCGGGTGCGAACAGGAGTGGACCTACTGGGCCGCAGCAGTGGTTCAACCAGGAGGGGCATAACTACGTGACTACCTTGTCTTCACTAGAGGCTGTGATGGTGAGGATAGGCTTGTGCTGGAAGGTAGCGACTTGGTGCTACTTCAGGGAGTCACACTACTGCGTCAGCTGGCCTTAGGATATTGACAGTCACTGCAGGTCTGCAGGCACTGCTGGTATAGATAGATGCAGCAGGTATGCCAAGCACAGGAGATAATAGGATGCAGACACCCACAGCATAAGACTTAGGAAATTAATCTGACAACTAGCAACAAGTATCTAAAGATAGACCACGTTGCTCAGGCGCCTACCAAAGGGGGAGGATGCCTTAAACACCTAGTGCCTCTCAGCCATAGGTTGAGAGACACTTCTTGGTTAGGGCATGCTGGTCTTTTGAGATTAGGTGCTCGTGTCCTAAGTAAACTCCCAAAAGTTCTGCATTGTGTGCGCAGGCCCTGGGAGACAGCAGCAGGGACTGAGGTCACGGAAGCCACCACTGAGTGACCGGGAGGGTAAGTGTGCTGGAGTCCCCCCTGGGAAACGGCTGTAGGACAGTGCGGGGACGCCAGTAAAGGCGTTACATGCTATTTTATAAATATCCTTAAATTTGAATATATTAAAAATAATTTTTATTCTTGGCAGATAACTGTACCAGGAGATTAGAGGCACAACTGACATCTTCAATTTTAACATCAGAAGACCTTGATATCGCACAAGATATAACTAAAGTGAATGCCACTATTCCAGATATACCATCATCCCTTTTATAGCAAAAAAATATATCATCTGATTCTTTTAAACAAGTCTTATCTTATGATTCATCACAGACTATGAAGAAAAATAAATGTCTCAAAAGAGGCATTAAAAATGGAAATGTTCTTACAGGAAAGAAGCTATTTTCATCTTCAGAATATCGAAAAATCCATAAAAATATTCACACAGGGGAGAGAAGATTTTCTTCAGAGTCTGTTAGTTACCAGAGAACTCAAACAGGGAAGAAGCCTTTTTCATGTTCAGAATGTGGGAAATGTTTTAACCGGAAATCACATCTTGTTACACATCAGAGAATTCATACAAGGGAGAAGCCTTTTTCATGTTCAGAATGTGGGAAATGGTTTGCAGATAAATCAAATCTTGCTAAACACCAGATAACTCACACAGGAGAGAAGCCTTTTTCATGTTCAGAGTGTGGGAAATGTTTTGTAGATCAATCAAGTGGTGTTGTGCATCAAAGAACTCACACAGGGCAGAAGCCGTATTCATGTTCAGAATGTGGGAAATGTTTTACCCATAAATCACAACTTGTTACACATCAGAGAATTCACACAGGGGAGAAGTCATATTCCGGTTCAGAATGTGGGACTTGTTTTAACCAAAAATGGCATCTTGTTATGCATCAGAAAACTCACACAGGGGAGAAGCCTTTTTCATGTTCAGAATGTGGTAAATGTTTTGCATATAAATCAATTCTTGCTCAACAGCAAAGAATTCACACAGGAGAGAAACCCTTTTATGTTCAGAATGTGGAAAATGTTTTACACACAAATGGAATCTTTTTAAACATAGAAAAACTCACAAGGGTAGAATCTATTAGCATACGTAGAAGGTGGGAAATGTTTCACTTAAATTATAATTTGTTGACCACTAAAAGAAATTCACATGGGAAGAAAATCTAGATTTGAGAAGCTGAATGAGAAAACACAAAAGAGACAATAAAAGTAAAGCCAAGAAAGTAAAGAAGAAAGGGAAATCATGTTTAAAAGCTACATTATATTATAATATATACAGTTACTCATAGACGTCTGTTTTCTAAAAATCAAATCGATGTTCCATGTGCATAGAACATTTCACATTCTTATATATTTATATATTCACTATATGGACAGGAGTATTACAACCTTCCCCCCAAAATACCAAACATTCCCCCTCCTTCCTAACTCCCAATCCCAGCGATCTGCCATTCATTACAGTTACTTTCAGCGCACAATCTCCATGTCTGAACAATGTCTGTAACTTCTCTATACTACAATAATAAACATGTTCATATTACACATTACTATTTCCATCTACGATCCATTCCTTCTTTGTGGGAACATCTGCTGTGATCGAGCTTTTATAATCACTTTCCGCTAAGTTTAGTAGTTTTTCTCATCATCATTGGGAACTGACCCCCTTCTCTATTCCCCAATACACATATTATAGGTTCTAAGGGGACTTTGATTGTAAATACTTACTAAATTGTCCCAATAACGTGACAACCAAAACATTTTTCTCCAATAAAGTCTGAGTATCTAAACTACCGTATTTTTCATACTATAAGACGCACTTTCCCGCTCCCAAATATTGGGGGAAAGTGGGGGTGCATCTTATAGCTTGAATGTGGCTGCAGGGAATCAGTGCTGCGGTGGAGCGGGTCATCGGTGCCACGAGCAGGCTGTAGCAGCGCCTGCCGTGACCACGTGGGCCCGCTCATTTCATATACACGCCCATCATCCCGCCCATCATCTCTCAGCGCTGAAGCCGGCGCTGACAAGGGGGCGAGATGATGGTGGGTGCGCGCATAGTAAACAGCTGGCCCGCATGATCACCCTGGCAACTACAGCCTTGAGTGATCATGTATTCACTGCCCCCCGCGTATTATCATCAGTGCGGGGTGCAGTGAATCAGTATACTCACCGGCCACGATCCCTGCAGTACCGGATGTCCTGTCTACCAGCCGCGGCTGTGTGTGGAGACTAGCGGTGCTCACAGCGATGAAGTCATCGCTGTGCACACGTGTCCACACGTAGCCACGGCCGGCACAGATAGGAGGACGAGGGATGTTGCAGGGATTGTGGCCGGCTCCACAGAGGTCAGAGGAGCTGCTGCTAGCACAGACAGAAGGAGCGATGCTGTGTGGAGCGAGGAAAGGTGAGAATAAACGTTTGTTTTTTTTGTGTGCCGCAGGATGGGGTCATATGCCAGGATGGGGTATATAGCAGGATGGGGCCATATGCCAGGAGGAGGTATACAGCAGGATGGGGTATATAGCAGGATGCGGCCATATGCCAGGATGGGGTATATAGCAGGATGGGGCTATATGCCAGGAAGGGGTATATAGCAGGATGGGGCCATATGCCAGGATGAGGCCATATGCCAGGATGAGGTATATAGCAGGATGGGGCCATATGCCAGGATGGGGTATACAGCAGGATGAGGTATATAGCAGGATGGGAGCACAAACCAGGATGACGGTATATAGCAGATTGTGAGTTATACCAGGATGGGGTATATACCAGGATGCGGCCATACACCAGGATAAGTATATAGCAAGATGAGGCCATATGCCAGGATGGGAGCACATACCAGGATGGCGGTATATAGCAGGATGGAGGCTATACCAGGATGAGGGACACATATATGCAAGGATGGGGATCATATACAAGGCAGGAGGATCATTACCAGGATGGGGTACCTTAGGAGAGAATTTGGGGACATTACCCCCATAACAGTGTCAGCAGCAGATCCTCGCTCCATAACAATGTGTCATGACCACATTTTTTGCTTAAAATCTCATTTTCCTATTTTCTTCCTCTAAAACCAGGGTGCGTCTTATGGTCCGATGCGTCTTATAGTTCGAAAAATACAGTAATGTTCCTCATTTCTTCTTCCTCCATTTCCTTTTTGCTGGAGCAGAGGTCGCCCAACCTGTTCCCTCATTATATGGCATTAAATATCTTGGATACAATACTCTTATTACTGCAATTTAACTGTTTGCTAACTTTTCCATAAAGTTATCCATTTTTCCTCTGTAAGGCCTGACATAGCAATTTTAAGCCTATACTCTTGGCTTTTTTATTTATTTATTTTATTTCTTTTTTAAACAATATGGACTCCTCGTCCTTTTCCTTTTCTTTTTCAAATTCTGACCAGTGTCACTGTATGAGGTTATAACTCTAGAGCTTCAACGGATCCTGGAGATTCTCAGATTCTTTTTTGTGACATATTGTACTTCATAACATTTGTAAATTAAGGATGATTTTTTTTTATTTTTTTTTGGCGTTTATTTGTGAAAATATTTGAAATTTGGCAATTTTCTCATTTTGAATTTTTAGGATCTTAAGCCAGAAACGTATGTCACGAAAAATTGTTACTAAATAACATTTGACACGTCTACTTTATATTAGTGCAATTTTTGAAAGATATTTGTTTTTGTTAGGAAGCTAAAAGGGTTCAGAGTCAAAGATAAGTGGACTCACGAAAACCAGGCCCTGTTGTTTTTTTTTTTTTTTACTTTTTTTAACTTTTTTTTATAAATCCGGTTTCGTTCGGGAATCTGGTCCCCGTATAAGTCTATGGAGATCAGAAACTGGAGATTAAAAATGTTGGTAGAAGGGATGGGGAGATAGGAGCTTGCTCATTGTACTTACCGAGGCTCTGTCATGGCGGTACGCTATTTCCAGGTCGCGCATTCACTTCCGGAACAGCTAATCAACTTTCACTGAATATGCACTGCTTTCCCCGTCCACCGGTGCCTGTGATTGGTTGCAGTCAGATGTGCCTCCACACTGAATGGTAGCGTATTAGCTGACTGCTTCCAATGACAGCTCGTCTATATCGTAGGCTGGGATCACACTGACTTATGGCATCCGATGTGATATGCTAATGACCCTCGGCTCAAGATTTGCTGTGAGCGTGAGCAGAGTGTCATGTAACTGTGATCGGATCCTGTGATTGAATCACAGCTGCGGAGGAGAGGTAGGGATTAATTTCCCCATCTACTCCATTGTCAACCTGCGCGTATATCACACTGCACTTGGAGGTCAGCAGTGCAGTCCGATGTTTATCTCTCACCCATAGACTTGTAAGGGTGCTAGTAATAGGAGATTCGCAGACAATCGCGGCATGCTGTGATTTTTTTCATCAGTTCTAATTGGACTGAGGAAAAACTCGCAAATGTCAGCTGCAGCATTGTCTTAGGCCTATGTCACACGTTCGTGCCTCCGGTAAGTTTTTGGCAGTTTTTTTCACGTACCGGAGACACGTACACACGTACACCAATGTTACCCTATGGTAACAGGTACATTAACGTAAATCCACATGGAACGTGTGGATTGTACGTCTGTACGTGTTTAAAAAAACGCCGACATGTCCGTTTTTCTCCGGCATCACGGGTATTACACGGCCCGCACCCGTACCACACGGATGTAGTATGGATGCGGTCCCGTGTGACACGCGCCGGAGAAACACATGTCATTATTTTAAAATAAAAAAACACATACTCACCTCCTTCAGCCCTGCAGAATCTTCCGCTGAAAACAGTTGCTGCCGTCCGCCGCTCATTATGAGCGTGTTAAGGAGGTGGGCGTGATGTCACGGGCGCTAATATCCGCCCCTCTGCTTGGCCGGAAGCAGCATCAGCGAGGAGTGGGCGTGGCTGGAGCTGAAGATCAGTACCCTGGACAGCAGCAAGGACCACGTGAGTATGTAAATTACTGGTTCTCCGTGTGTTATCGCGGATAGCACATGTAGAACACACGTGGCCCGCACGTACCGGAGACATGTACTTACCTAACGCAACACGCAAGGAAAATACGTGTCTCGCGGCACGTGCGTGATTTTCACGTGAGTGTGACAGAGGTATTACATGGGGCCGAGGGCAATGAGAGATTTTCTCGAATTGCACTCGGGCAAGTCATATGTCAGTGTGACTCTACCCGTACAGCAAAAATAAATAAATACAAAAACTGACGTAGGGTCCCCTCATAATATGATACCCAGCACAGATAAAGCTCATGGCTACAGGCTGCAGCCTCCTGCCCTGTGCTTATCTTGGCTGTGTATCAAAATAAGAGGAACCACCACATGCGGCTTTTTTTTTTTAAAACTTATTTAAATAAATAATTTAAAGGTACTGTATCGCGTTTTTTTATTTTTGTATTAAAAATAGTGATTATGAAATCAAGTATTTTTAATACAAAATGAAAATCACAGCTTATTTAGTTTTTATCTAATTCTAATTTTACTGGAGGCACTGGGGGCCATTTTGGATTTGGTGTGTGTGTAACAACAGTTACACACTCCTTTATGGCAGCCCCTGTGCATAGAGAACAGTGGTCGTGATCCGAGCCCATTCACTAACGTTACAGTGGGCGTCTGCTGTGACCTGGACGCGCCCCCTGGGCTGTCCAGATCACAGCAGAGGGAGGAGATCAGCGCCATCATTGTGGAGCTCACAGCGTATGCTGTTTGCTCCAGTATACCCCTGTCAACCGCCAGGATGTGTGAGTATGGGCCACCTCCCCTCCCCCCGTTACCGTCTCCGCTGACACCCTATCCCTCCGCTGTCCCCAGCCCCTGCTACCGCTACTGCCGCCCGTTCCACCACCGTTACCGTCTCCGATGACACCCCATCCCTCCGCTCTCCCCAGCCAACGATCTACCCGCCGCTGCTGTGTGTGTGTGTCCCACTGCATGTGAGTACCGCCACTGCTACCGCTGATGCTGTCTGCACAGCTGTGTATCTAATCCTCTCCTGTGTGATACTATCTGCACGGCTGTGTATCTAATCCTCTCCTGGGTGATACTGTCTGCACGGCTGTGTATCTAATCCTCTCCTGAGTGATGCTGTCTGCACAGCTGTGTATCTAATCCTCTCCTGTGTGATACTGTCTGCACTGCTGTGTACCTAATCCTCTCCTGTGTGATACTGTCTGGACGGCTGTGTATCTAATCCTCTCCTGGGTGATGCTGTCTGCACGGCTGTGTATCTAATCCTCTCCTGGGTGATGCTGTCTGCAAGGCTGTGTATCTAATCCTCTCCTGGCTGATGCTGTCTGCACGGCTGTGTACCTAATCCTCTCCTGTGTGATACTGTCTGCACGGCTGTGTATCTAATCCTCTCCTGGGTGATGCTGTCTGCAAGGCTGTGTATCTAATCCTCTCCTGGCTGATGCTGTCTGCACGGCTGTGTATCTAATCCTCTCCTGGGTGATGCTGTCTGCTAAGCCGTGTATCTAATCCTCTCCTGGGTGATGCTGTCTGCACGGCCGTGTATCTAATCCTAGCCTGGGTGATACTGTCTGCACGGCCGTGTATCTAATCCTAGCCTGTGTGATACTGCTTGCTGAGCTGTGTATCTAATCCTAGCCTGTGTGATACTCCAGCTGTCCTTGGTGACACTTCTGGTCACCAACAAAATGGCTCTGCACTGTGTCCCTACATGTCATTCTCTGTTATGTGTTGGAAACACTCAGATTGGGAGGGGGGAGGCGTGCCATCACACACAGGAGAGAAGACTCCGCCCACTTTACTGCAGCTGTAATCTGAGCTTTTTATACAGTTGAATTTTTGTAGGATTTCAGAAGCTGCTCCCCTTGGTGTTTAACAGTGGAAATAGTGGAAAATATTAAACTTTTTAATTTTTTTTTATATCTTGCTCAATTAAAAAAAATAATATTTAAACAAAACATTAAAATAATATTACTTTACATGTTTTCAAGTATTTAATTTTTTTCTGATGATACATTCCCTTTAAAAAAAATAGCATGCAGTCCCCCCCAATTTTGATACCCAGCCATGATAAAGCCCGACAGCTGGGGCTGCAATTCTCAGACTGGGGAAGGCAATGGTTATTGGCGGCCTCCCCCCCAGCCTAAACATAGCAAGCTGCAACAGCCACCCAAGATTGTTGCATCCATTAGAGGCGACAAGCTTGACGCATTACCCAGCTCTTTCCGATTGCCCTGGAGCGGTAGCAATTGGGGTAATGAGGGGTTAATAACAGCGCACACCTGTCAGCAACCCAAAATAAGTGTAGTCAAGCTCAATCGCTGTGGGACCTCGTGTGGATTACGTTGGACCTGCTGGGGTGTTTAGGGGGCTAATAAATTTGTGAGTTTTTTTTATATTTTACTCCAAATAAAGGATATTTCTTGGTGTGTTTATTTTTACTTATAGGATTATTGTAATGGGGGTTCTCATAAACCCCTACCCATCATTAATTTTGGCCTTCATGACAGTTGTGTCCTGTTCTTAACCCTTCATTATTCCAACTGCCACTGCACCATGCCAATCGGGAAGAGGCGGGTAAAGCACTGAGCTTTTCGGATCCAATGGATGGTTGGTTGGTGGGGGGGGAGCAATGCATATGGATGTGTCGCGGGGGGCGGGGAGGACGCCGCTGCCGCGCGCTCGCTAACGCTCGGGTCCGGCGCTGCTGCGGCTGCTGCTCGGTGGCTCGAGTGGTGGGCCGGATCCGGGGACTCGAGCGGCGCTCCTCGCCCGTGAGTGATAAGGGTGGTTGGTTTAGGGGATTTAGTCCGTGACGCCACCCACTGGTTGTGGTGAAGATGGGCACCACCGCTGCTTCTGGTGACTGGAATCCCGGGAGCAATGGTGGGGAGCAGCTGGGATGTTGTTTTTCCCCCTCCCCGGGTAGGGGTTGGTGGTCCCGGTGGTGTGACGGGGAGGCAGGGTCAGCGAGGTGCAGGGTTGCAGGGACAGCGCGGCGTGGTGCCGGATGGCACGGGTGTACTCACTCAGCAAGAGATGCACAAAGTCCTCGGTAAACCAAACGGCTGGATGGACAGGTCCCGCAGCCGGCTGCAGTGTCTCTCCCCGGACAGGTGATGGCAGCTGTCTTTCCCTGCACCTTTGTGTACTGATTTGACTACGATGGATCCCCAACGGTAGTCCGCTCCCCGGTGTATGGATGCCGGAGGAGCCCGTTTGCCCGCAGTCGCTGGCCCTTGGGTCTCTAGCCTTAGGCGGTAGCTGTATACCCTCACGGTGCGGACGGTTGCCTTCTAACGGGTCTTTGGCTGTTAGGAAGCCCCTGGGGTTCCTGTCACACTTGGGTTTGACTGTTGACAGCGACTCCAAGCCTAGTCGGGGTCCGATGGCCCTGCCTGTGTGTGCTGGCTTCACTTCGCTCCCCGGTCGGTACCGGCGGGCCAACGCCCGACCCCGGTCCTACGGTTCCGCGTCGATTCACCACTCCTGCAGATGGCCACCACCGTCTGCCAACCTTGTTGTCAGTGCCTATGCCACAAACCCAGACACTCTGCACTTTGCTCCTCCACTTCAACCTCCTCCACTGAACTCCTGAACTCTACTCACTGCTTTTCCCGCCTCCAGGCCTGTGAACTCCTCGGTGGGCGGAGCCAACCGCTTGGCTCCGCCCCACCTGGTGTGTGCATCAGACCCTGGAGGGAGGCAACAAGGATTTTATGTTTGGCTAATGTTACTGTCTAGTGGGGGTGCGTGTGTGTTACCTGTGATGACCTGGCTAGTCCAGGGCGCCACATTCCCCCTTGGTGAAATGCAGACCGTCCGCGGGCTGCCCGTCCATCACCGGTTTTATTTTTCAAAAAACTGTAAAAACATAAATAACATGTCAACATATAAAACATAAGCATTTTTGTCAGGTCACTTGAACGTTGCACATAAAAACATTTTTAATAATGACGGACGGACAGATGTCTTTCGCTCTCCCACCCAAGCAACCTAGCCCTGATGCTGCCCCTAAGAAGTGGGCAGCACCCCTTGACCCCAGTCCAGGTTCAGGCTGCCCGAGCGAGAACGGGTACGGTAACTCGCACCCGACTGTCACTTCAGGGGACCCCACGTCCAAGGGGGACCCCTGACCCCCGGAGGATGGCCACCGGTCCTGGTGGTGGCTGGGCCCCAGCCTGCTCTGCTGTGGGCCCTTCCTCCAATCTGCCTCTCCGGAGGCGGCAATGGTTTCCATCCCATAAAACTATTTACAAGCCCACCAGTTCGTGGGTGGCCTGCCAGTTCTCGGCCATGTCCATGAGGAGTTTCTCATGTGGGTGGTAAAAACACACAGAGTCCCTCCGGGGACAACTTGCCAGCAACGTCCGGATAATTACGTAGACAATCAGGTGAAAAACTTGGTTGATTAATGTCATTCATTCAAACTGCTGATGGTCCCAACGGGGAACAACGGTATGCAACGGAGAACCGCTGCCACTATTTGAGGTCGCACTCATCCAGGACCTCCTCCAGCTCGATATCCGGACGGCACGGTGGAGGAGGGGGCTGGGGCCTCATCTGCACACCGCGGCTCACCCTTTGCTTAACATCTAGGGCGAACCAGCCCCTCTCCCCGCAGTGACGGGTGTAAGTTACCAGATCGCCAGGCAATAGGTCGCGACCTGGGTGGCCCGTGGGAAGGTGTGAGTTGACATCGCGGCGGGCCACAAACACTTCGGCCTCCAGGCCCGGCTTATAGATGAAACCAAACCCCCTCTGCGTGTCAAACTGCCGGACTTGGCCTTCGTACACCAGGCCCCGCACCCGAAAGGTGGCATGGCAGAGTGCAACCTTTTCTTTAATCACTCGCGCCATTACTTCGGCCCTCTGCTGCTCCCTGGCGGCGATTTCTCGGCCCAATTGGTTTGGTTCCCTGTCCCAATAAGGGGCGTTGGCAGACCCCTGCGCCCGGGTCGGGCCCTGCTGGACCGCGCTCACACCGGCCACAACCGGTACTTTCTTGTGGGGGTCCCGCGGTGACATGGCATGTACAGCGGCTTTGCAGTGGCGGCCCGGCGCAGCCTCAGCTGAGGCGTGGGACTCGGGGACAGCTGGCCTCACCGGTTGGGCCTTCGGGCCCGCAGCGGCCGGTTCTTCCACGGCCGGGCGGACTGCCAGAGCTGGAACGGTCTCAGGTGCGGCCACTTCTGGGGCCGACGGCTTCTCATCGCGGATGGCTACTTCCCGCGGGGTCTTCCATGGCAGCGGGAGGGATACAGGCCGTTCCCGAACAACGCCCCCAGGCCGGTCCTCTAGGGCGGACGGGTTGGATTCCGCTACCGGTATTGGGGGTAGCGGACCGAGCGGAGGTACAACAGCAACCGGTACGGATGGCGGGGGAGGCAGGAGGGTGAGTGGGCGCAGGCCGGGCCCCTCAGCCGCAGCGGCCGGTCCTTCTCGGACACAGGGGAGTGGGTCGCTTACCCGCTCCTCCAACACTGCCTCCACCTCGCGTCTCCGCACGGCCGCCGCCACCTAGCGTTCCATCAAGAACCGGACCTGGGTTTGAAGGCGGCAGCACATTTGTGCGGTCCGAGCTTCTACCCACTCCGCTGTTCCTGGCGTGGGCTCGGGAATTTCGGCATCATTGGACGGGACAGACATTCTTGCTGGCTGACTTCCAGGCTTTTATAGCCTCGGCTACATCAGGCAGACACACACCCGTCCCCCCTTGGTTCTCTTCAGCACTTCCGCTTGTTGGGGGCTTCGCTTTCGCGCCTTCCCTGCTCGGAGAAGACGCTCGAGCAGGAGATTTTCGCCCCAAAGATGGCGGCGCTTCAAAATTTTCGGCCAGACGCCGCCGGCGGAGATCACAAGGCACACTTCTACTGGTAAGTAGATGGGTCCAAATCCTGTTCGTGACGCCAAGTTGTTACGGGTGGGGAGGACGCCGCTGCCGCGTGCTCGCTAATGCTTGGGTCTGTGTAAAATAGTGAGTTTATGGAGATTTGATTCATAAACTTGAATATATACATTCATAAAATGTATGTATTTTGCCCCATCGCCTTTAAGAGTGTCTTTGTGAGTTGGAAAATACTAGCCAAGGTCTGACATGGTAAGAACCAAAGCCATCTGACATTGTTCGTCAAAGCTTTCAACGTAGTGCTATATTCTAACTGGAATTTGTGCTAAGAACTGAAATTAGCTTTGAGAATCTTCTTTCTGTTACACTAAGGTCAAAGTTCAGCGAGCTTCAAAAGAGTTATATATATGTCGAAGTAGGTTTAGTCTTACAAGTCTCCACTGCGCAAGACACTTATTCTGCAGAAAAAAAAGAATCACGTGATATGACATAAGCTAGAACAAAAAAAGATAGTTAGTTCTTGTAACACCATGTAAAGAGATAAGGAGAATCAGGGGGTGGGGTTTGAATTATAAAAGCAGACCACACTTCAAAGGGTGAGGGGAAGAAGAAGGAGGAAGGTAGAATGGGGCCATTTGACCAGACGATCCACAGAGAGACGGCTTATCACAACATCACAGCGATGTAAGATAAACTCTGTTTTTTTCTCTACTTATCTATCTACCCATCTATTAACTCAAGCCAAGACAGTAACTTTTCTGTAATGACTGTAACTTCAACTTTTATCTGAATAAATCCATATATGTTTTTGCACCTATTTTGCTCCAATCATTAATATACTGGCTTTGCATATGTCACGTCAAACCGTATTTTTAACAGTCTGGCGCTGCTGCGGCTGCTGCTCGGTGGCTCGAGCGGTGGGCCGGATCCGGGGACTCGAGCGGCGCTCCTCACCCGTGAGTAATAAGGGTGGTTGGTTTGGGGGATTTAGTCCGTGACGCCACCCACGGGTTGTGGTGAAGATGGGCACCACCGCTGCTTCTGGTGACGGGAATCCCGGGAGCGATGGTGGGGAGCAGCTGGGATGTTATTTTCCCCCTCCGCGGGTAGGGGTTGGTGGTCCCGGGGCCCGGTGGTGTGACGGGGAGGCAGGGTCAGTGAGGTGCAGGGTTGCAGGGACAGCGCAGCGCGGTGCCGGATGGCACGGGTGTACTCACTCAGCAAGAGATGCACAAAGTCCTCGGTAAACCAAACGGCTGGATGGACAGGTCCCGCAGGCGGCTGCAATGTCTCTCCCCGGACAGGTGATGGCGGCTGTCTTTCCCTGCACCTTTGTGTACTGATTTGACTACGATGGATCCCCAACGTTAGTCCGCTCCCCGGTGTATGGATGCCGGAGGAGCCCGTTTGCCCGCAGGCACTGGCCTTTGGGTCTCTAGCCTTAGGCGGTAGCTGTATACCCTCACGGTGCGAACGGTTGCCTTCTAACGGGTCTTTGGCTGTTAGGAAACCCCTGGGGTTCCTGTCACACTCGGATTTGACTGTTGACGGCGACTCCAAGCCTAGTCGGGGTCCGATGGCACTGCCTGTGTGTGCTGGCTTCACTTCGCTCCCCGGTGGGTACCGGCGGGCCAACGCCCGACCCCGGTCCTACTGTTTCGCGTTGATTCACCACTCCTGCAGACGGCCACCACAGTCTGCCAACCTTGTTGTCAGTGCCTGGGCCACAAACCCAGACACTCTCCACTTTGCTCCTCCACTTCAACCTCCTCCACTGAACTCCTGAACTCTACTCACTGTTTTTCCCGCCTCCAGGCCTGTGAACTCCTCGGTGGGCGAGGCCAACCACTTGGCTCCACCCCACCTGGTGTGGACATCAGACCCTGGAGGGAGGCAACAAGGATTTTATGTTTGGCTAATGTTACTGTCTAGTGGGGGTGAGGGTGTGTGTGTGTTACCTGTGACGACCTGGCTAGTCCAGGGTGCCACAGATGGGCAATGATGATCAGCCCAGGAAGTGAAGTAGAGGCCGCAGGAGCAGTGAACAGGTATGCAAGAGCAGTGCACAGTCGCGACGGAGGCTTGGTAAGTATGAAGTGCTCACTTCATTCTTATTTCTTTATTTTTCCTATATTGTTTTTTAATTTCTTGAGTGCCAGATCTGGATCAAACACCCTACACCTTTGAAACCATGTGGATTTGGACTTTTACAGTCTGGGTCCGCCCATCACTATTCAGAGTTCATCAGCAGTTTGTTGCGGGCAGGAGACACACCATGGCAAGGGGGTGTTGAGGATTCAAGTGATCCCCTTTTTTCCCCGATCTGATCGTTGTTCCGAATTAAAATGTCGTTTGTGCACGGCGAAAAAGAATGATAATTAATTGGAAATCAATTAAAACTCTTCCTCTCACGACCAAGGCTGAGGCAAGACTGAAAATCTTTATTCTCGGACACTTAAACCACGAAGTAAAAGGGGTGTAAACAAAAGTTCTAGTCCAATCAAGTATCGCAGGTCAGGGCTTCATGACGTAGAGAGATCTGCATATTCTCCGTTGATTGGTCAGTCTAGGCTCCAGGAATTTCTCTTTGTCCATCTGTCTTGGGTGTAAACCAGGAACTGGTGGCCATTTTTACAATTACATATGCTGGTATATACTGAGTTTAAGGAAAATACACTGAATATGCAATATACATATATACATGTTAGTAAGAAACAAAAGCATTCACAAATATGTGTATTAGTTCACATCTACTGAACTATATAACTGAGTCTATGAAATGGCTGAATTAAGTATTTTTGGATACTCAATTCTTTATCCTCAACAGTCCCCCCTAAAGACTTACTTCTGCCATTTCTAAATTCTAAGGGTACTGTGTTCCCTTAGGAAGAGAGGTAGAAAGATCTGTTGAAAAACCTGCCTAACTGAACGTTGAAACATGGGCGGAAAGGGGAAAGGGGTTTTCTTCACCGGTTTGAGACCAAGGACTCCTAGGCGAGTCCTCACCCTTTGTAGTTGGACTTTCCCATGTCTCAAGGTTCTCTAAGTCCTCTCTTCTAACTGTTCTGGCAATACTGGTCTAAAACTGTACAGGGTTTTCTGAAAAGGATAAGTATGAGCAGAATGCTCAGTGCAGCTCTGGTTGATTAACCCTTCTACAATGCGAGGTGTGGATCCATAGATTTTTCTGCGGTTGGATCAGCTCCTCTAGTGTTGACTCATAGCTCTTTCTCGCTTGTCCTTTAGGATCAATCAGTCTCCTGCCTGGAGACCATATGCTAATAGCTCTGATTTAAGATCTGGAATTGGAGAATACACCTGTTTAGCACACTATTCAGTCAATTATAAAAATATATACATGCCTATGCTAAACCAAAAAACATCTTACATAAAGACCTGCTTATTGGAAAAAGAAAACAAAACATATACATTTTGTACACGATTTACTAGTTTCCACTTTTCTATAAAATATACACTTTTTGTAAACACATTTTTCTTTACATACCACCTTCATGTGCTTCTCAACAATAATGTCGTTTTCTGCACTGGAATGCCTCTGACCAAACCTGGAGAGAAATTTACACAACACGCACAGACTTGCATACAACGTGCTCATGATATACATCTATAATCAGTTTGCAGTCTCTAAGAATGGGTAGAGTAGGTGCAGGGTGTTTCTACGGACTCTTTACAGTTTTTTTCTCACTTCGTTCTAGGCACTTGTCTCACAAGACTGGGTGAATCTGCCCACCTGGGTACTGAACCATGGTGTCACCAAAGCACACACTGACAATTGTCTTTCACAGATGTTACCTGGGCCATCATTAAGAAGAGCTCTCATGGCAGAGAAAGCTTACCACCCTTTATCCACAGACCTTCCTCAGTCAGCTGGCTCCCTGCATGTCACACTCCATTCCTTGTTGTATCGCTTGTTCCTGTAGGGATTTAAGAACACAAGGAGTAACAGAAGTCACTGACGTGACCAATGTCACCAAGGCATGGTCGGTATTGGTGAAAGACTCTCAACTCTAGGCCCGTTCACTGCTTCTTGGTCAGCTGCACCTGTGCAAGGATCTCCATCCGAATCCATCAGCTCAGATCTAGACTTTCTTTTCGGCATGCCTAATTCATTTGACAACAGGAAAAAATCTACAACCTACATACACCTCTAAAGACTCTTACCCACTCCTGTTCTACCCATCTAGAGAGGGCATTTAATGCATCACTGTCTCCTGTATCAATAGGATTGGAGGGAGTGGTCGAATTTAGACTACCTCATGTGGTGTAAACAGCAGCATATCCAGTGCAGAATCGACCACCATCTGGTTTCATCTATAAAAACAAAAACTAAAAAATATACATTAGATCATTCTTATAACTTCATCTCTGATCATAATACAGTTAGTGGTCATCTATACTTCACATGACTGAGAATACTAAATAAATAAACAAACAAATAAACAAATAAACATATAAGACAAGACTTTCCTATTTCAGTTAACAGATATACATCATAGTAATCTAATAAACATAACCTATGGGAAAAAGGTCAGCTTCAAAACCAAGGTCAACTTCAAAACCTATCTAATATGCCTGCTGCGCCCTCCAAGAAACTGGAGAATATAATTAATACCTTGTTCCCCCCTTGTTTAATTGTTTATTTACCAATATGGCAAAATTCAGCATTTTTATACTGGTATTCCCTAAAAGAAAAGATAAAACAGCAGGTAATAAATTAGCCACATACTAAAACCAAAAATGAACAAACACTAAAAGTAACGTACATCTCACAACAATATACAATACTGGGAAATTTCAAAACTTTACAATAAACAACACTGTATCCATAAAGAAAAGAAAAACCTTTCATAGTAGAAACGACTGAGACATGATTAAATGACAGCTGTGACTAGGCGACTAACTGGCAAAAAAATATATGAATGGTTTAGAAATAATCGTAAAAACAGAAAAGGTGATAGAGTCACAAAATAAAAATATATTGTTCAAATAAATCGCCATTAAACACAAAACAACACAAATTATATCGCACATCCCATAAAATTTAATATTCCCTATTCAGGTATAAACAGCAAACTAAAAATGTGAAATCCTGAACTCTAAGGGTTAAACCAAACTCACGTCACTATTGGAGAGAGACACATTCCATCCCTGTCTCTTAAAAGCGAGACAGGAAGAAGAAAAAAACTCATCCTTTGTTATAACAAAGACGTAGCAGGGAACACATCCATTACCCATGTACATTGAATGCATTATACATTTTTCCTAATTCCTTTTTACAAATGGATTTGATACATTTTGACATCAGTAGGGGTAAGTCGTTTACGATTTTTGTTTTAAATTAACTAACATAATACAAAGATATATATATATTTACCTTCCTCTATTTTATTTTATGATATAATGCTGCAGGACTTTTAAAATACCAATTAATTTTATGTGAACAGATCTATTTCCACATCATTTCTGTAAAAATTTCACTTACTTATCTTTGACTTGCATTTATGGGATAACTGAGTAAACAAATATACAATTTATGCTTATTCAAATGTGTTAGTCATATATACCAGAGAACACCTCCCACCGGGGATGGGTGGAGAGCTTTGAACAAAGAGCCATTTCGAGGGGTGTGGCTTATGAGGTGTACTGCCATCAGTGGGTGTAGCAAGACGGCTGCCACAGGAAGTTCCAGGCACCTGACTTCCGGGTGCAGCATCCATGTTGTGACTCCCTGGGTGTACTGGGAGTGGCTGGAACTACGTAGTAAACCAGGGATACTTTTAGTGCCTGTAAATTTGCATTTCAGCATACAAAGGAGAGATATGATTAGCACCAGATATAATGACTTCTAGAGAAGAACAATAAGGCACCGCTAGAGAAAAACATTTAGTGATTCTACAAACAGCAACAGACAGTGAATGAGGTCTTTGTTCTTCATTATAAACTCACTACAGATTAATCTGAACTTCAATACATGGGTTGCAGCCTGCCATCTAGTGGTAGTCCAACGATATTACACAACTTTTTGCAATCTTTTATATTTTTTCCGTTTTTTGTAACTAGGGCGACAGCGTTCTCAGCTTCTACTAAAAACAACATATTTATCTTTTGAACAGAGTATACGGTGCTTAATTGGATCGGCCGTTCCAATGGAGTCCTTTCTCGTCTCGTCCGCGTTTGTAACACGCTGACAGTGACTCGCGTCTAATACGCATGAGAATCCGCTAACTCCAGCACCCTTACCTCAACTAAAGTGAGTTCCTTTCCTGCCTCGTTATGAAGACCTACCTGCTCATAACAGTGGCTCGCGTTTAAAACGCAGAGGAATACGCTAAATCCACTTTAAGTTAACAGAACCCTTCCCGCCTCGTTTATTATCTATCCAACATTCAATATTCAACATTCAACATTTAATATTTAATATTCAATATTTAATATCTGATGTTTAATATCTAACAAACAGTGGCTGTGTCCGCAACACAGGGGAATCGCTAGTTCTCATACTTCTGTTCAAAAACAAACAAGTTAAAAAAACTGAAAAATGCATGAACCCGTTAATTTCTCTCTAATACAAACCGAAATAACACTTGTTTTTCTTTCAAATCATTACAACTCTGCTTGCTTTACGATCTGTGCTGTTTTGTCTCTGCCTGTTCACTACTCCACCCCCCTTGTTTGTCAGCTAAAAGGCAGCAGAGACCGAGCTGTGTAACTTGAAGAAGAAAAGAACTACAGGCAATTAACTCTTTGAAAACTAGATCAGAGCGTAGAATCTACAAGCTATCTATGAAGCTAAAAACACCGTTCACAATTAGCAATAAAAAAACAAACGATCAGATCGTATGACCCACGGACCCTATGACGCTATGGGGTCTGGGTCCGTCTCTTTGTTCTTAGACTACCGGCGAAAGATTCAAGCCCGCTAAGGGTCAATAGCGTCAACCCCTTCCTCAGTTCAGGGATCAGACCGTTCGCCACAAGTCTCCGAAACCGCAGGCAAATCTCATATACATTATATATGACACTTACCTGCGATTTTGAGTGATCAGCTCCTGTTTCGGTGGCCTGTGGGTACTAGGAAACGATCCCTCGGATCCGAGATAGAAGTTCGGCCAATCTTTCTTTCGGTATCCCAGCGGTGCCTCCAATTTGTTGAGGATTCAAGTGATCCCCTTTTTTCCCCGATCTGATCGTTGTTCCGAATTAAAATGTCGTTTGTGCACGGCGAAAAAGAATGATAATTAATTGGAAATCAATTAAAACTCTTCCTCTCACGACCAAGGCTGAGGCAAGACTGAAAATCTTTATTCTCGGACACTTAAACCACGAAGTAAAAGGGGTGTAAACAAAAGTTCTAGTCCAATCAAGTATCGCAGGTCAGGGCTTCATGACGTAGAGAGATCTGCATATTCTCCGTTGATTGGTCAGTCTAGGCTCCAGGAATTTCTCTTTGTCCATCTGTCTTGGGTGTAAACCAGGAACTGGTGGCCATTTTTACAATTACATATGCTGGTATATACTGAGTTTAAGGAAAATACACTGAATATGCAATATACATATATACATGTTAGTAAGAAACAAAAGCATTCACAAATATGTGTATTAGTTCACATCTACTGAACTATATAACTGAGTCTATGAAATGGCTGAATTAAGTATTTTTGGATACTCAATTCTTTATCCTCAACAGGGGCTGCTCATGACACTCGGATCCGGGGTCCTGGTGGTGGCTCGAGGGGAAGCCGGACCCGGGCCTGAGCACCCGTCCGTCGCCCGCAAGTGAAAAGGGGGATTTGTATAGGGGAGGTTGTCAGTAATGCCACCTGTGGAGTGAGGTGATTGTGGGTGACACTACCGCTGCCGCTGGGGGTTATGTCCGGGACTGATGGAGTGGGGCAGCTGGATGTTATCCCCTCCACGGGTAGGGGAGGTGTTGTCCCAGGGCCAGCATACAGGTGGGATGGTGCTGCAGAGCACAATCTGCAGTGTTGGACTGGGTGGTATTGGTGTACTCAGAGTTCCTGAATAAGTGCACACAGAGTCCAGATGGTAAACCAAATTGCCAGTGACCGGTGACGACCTCCGGCGGGTGTGTTTGGATCCCACACCCTAGTACAGCAAACAGGGATCCCTTCCTTCTGCACTTAGTGTTGTGTCCTTGTTGTTGACTACTCCGCATGAAACGGGGGAAGTCCACTCCCGGTGATACAGTGTGTTGGGAGCTGTGGCCCACAAGAACTGACCCGTGGGATCTTAGCAGGCAATTGCGGAGCCCTCTCCCCTTTGTTGGGCTTCCGTCTCGCTCTATCTGGGCCTTTTGTGGGACAAGACCTGAAATCTTGCCCCCGGCTAGTCAATTAGTAAGGTGCGTGAAGCTGTCCAGGTATCTTGTCGTGCATGGCTTCCGGACCGGATTCCCGCTGTCGATACCAGCGGGCTACAACCCTGCCCCAGTTCACTTAAAGTCTCTCGCGACCGGATCTCCGTCGCCTGTGGCCCTGTCTGCCGACTGCCACCTAGTCAGTAGTCCGGTAGTCCAGGGGCTCCAACCCCTGACTACCCTGTCACTTCACACTTTTCTCACTTTCTCTGTCTGCACTCAACTGTCCTGTTCCCTCTCAGAACACCTCAGGGCCCCTAGGTGGGCGTCACCATCTGCTTGGCCCCGCCCACTGGTGTGTCGCTATTGTCATGGGGGGTGACTAGGCTTTGCTGGCTGGTGTTATGTACCTGGATGTGGGGTTGTGATGAAGGGCCAAGGAGGAGGGAATCCTGCACCTGAAAGAGGGGTGCAGTCATCTGTGACACCCTGATTTTGTCAGGGCATCACAAATTTCTCCATTTTTCCAACATTTTTTTAGGGACTACATCCCATTTGGAGTGACTTTAAGAGGCCTAGGTGACAAAATACCCAAAAGTCAAACAATTATAAAAACCTATCCCTTCAAACTACTCAAAACCACATCCAAGAAGTTTCTTAACCCTTTAGGTGCTTCACAGGAACTAAAGCAATATGAAGGAAAAAAATGAAGATTGTACTTTTTCCTACAAAAATGATACTTAGCCATACAATTGTGTATTTTCACAAGGGTAAAAGAGAAAAAATGCACTATACAAATTGTCGTGCAGTATGTCGGATACACAATGGGCCCATTAAAAAAAGAGGATTTCCAGACATTTATCAGATGCAAAGAATAAATTAACAACACAATGTTTTGTCGCTACTAGACATTTCACTTAAAAACATAATGGGGATAGTTCATTTTGCATAGTTCAAGGTATAGAACGGGTTAATTTACCTAATTGAGGGGGCAATCACACAAGAGAACAGCTAGACCCGGAGGCGCGGGGGAGTTCCTATTAAAAACAAGAATCCCATTAGGGTTAAATGTGCAACGAAACTTGGCTTACCACTATGAATGAATATATGTAATTCTAAGGTATGAATACTTAGACATATTGTGTATTATGTTCTAAAACCCAGCGTAGGTATTTTACATGTATTTTTTGTGCAGGATATATCAATACAATTTGAATGGTGCTTTGCAGCAATGTGATTAACAGGAGATGACAGTTATGATATAACTGGACAGATTTATAACTAGGCACCAAGAGAACCTATTGTCTAAGGGTTTATCTTTCGCTGCCACGAATAGTTTTGATTTATACCGAACAATTCTGGATGTCAACTGATTGGCTCGACAGTTTATCCCTACATTGCCACTTTTTTGAAGATGCGGTTAATGACCATGAACATAACAACCGCAATGAATCAGACCAAAGTGATAATATACACAAAATTTGTAGTTTGCATGAACAGAAAACAATTCATATATTACAACATTTACAATAGGAATCTTGCGATTAGCCTCAGGGTGGTCAAGCCTCAGCTAATAAGATACGTTCCAAGGGCCCAAGCCTTGGAGTTGGGGACAAGGAACTAAAGGTCCCTTCTGCTTTGCTGGGTCCCAGATTTATTGGACCTTACAAGATAGTTGAGGTCATTAACCCCACAGCTTTCCACCTGAAACTTCTCCCATTCTTTAAGATTTCAAACGTGTTCCACAAGTCCCTCCTCAAGTTGTATCGTTTTCCCATTCACCCAGTCAGGGCCCCCCTCCTCCTGTCTTGGTTAAGGGTAACTTGGAGTATGAAGTGCAGAGAATACTTGATTCCTGTATTATTAGAGGGGCGGTGTAGTATCGGGTACATTCGAGGGGTTATGGCCCAGAGGAGAGATCAAGGATCTCAGCAAGTGATGTACATGCTACAGGTCTTGTCAGGCGATTTCACCTCCAATTGCACGACAAGCTAGGCTCTGAGGGTCCGACGGCCCCTCGTGGTGGGGGTGTACTGTCATGCTCCTGCGACTTCAGCTTTGGTCACCAGGCGATGCAGTGTTCCCGCCCTGGACAGTGCTGATGATAGGAGAGGAGTCGTTGCCAGTGGTTCTGGTGGGCGCAGGCTCTGCTCATCCACTAAACTGGATTTAACTGGGACCTGCAGTACCACTGTTTGACATTAGGTGTTGTATGTCTTCCAGCTGAAGTTACCACCTTTTAGCTACAGCCAATGGGAAGGCACCCTTCTAATCCCCCCTTCTGTCTGCTGGTCCCTGCCAAATATTGTTATGAATTCCTGATTTCTGGTTCCCGCTCTGTTCTACATAGTGATCCTTGTGTTTTGACCCCTGCCTGCTCACTGACTACTCTCCTGCCTGCCATTTTTGTACCTTGCTGCCTCCGCCGGATTTGACCTCTACCTGGTTTCCTGACTACATCCTTAACTGCCGATTTTGTCCCTGTTCTGTATCTCCTGGTTTCACCCTGCCTGGCGACTACTCTCCTCTGGACTGCAGCCTTCCACATATAGCGATCTTTGGGGCCCTGTAGTAATTCCAAATCCATGTATAGGGCCTAAAGGGTTTTGGGGTTCTCGGGATCCTGTTTTGTGAGCGGCTTTCCTCTAGCCTGACCGTGACAGCCATTCTTAGTCTGTGGTTCCAGGCAGGCATTACAGATTCTCATTTACAACCCCTCATTACTATTTTACCCACTTATATCAGCGATTCCAAAGATGTTTTTTCGTTGGATGGTTTTACTGTGACAAATGAATGTCTCTTACTTACATATGACATCACAGCATTATACCATCAATGTTACATAATCTTGCATTACAATGTTTGTGTGAACATCTACAAACATATAGTAATTGTTCTATGACCTTACAAACATTTTTTCAGAGGTGGAACATTTACTTTCGCACAATTATTTGAAATATGATGGTCAATTTTTTCGTGAGAAACGAGGATCGTCTATGGGGACGGACTTCTCCCCATATATAGCGAATATTTACATGTTTACTTGGAAGATTCTATTCTCTATTCTTTCTGAGAGTAACCCCTTCTCCTCCCAGATCAGATGGTATGGCCGTTTTCGTGATGACCTACTACTGATACGGGAAGGAGATATCAACAGTGTTGAAAATTTTGTTTGTTACATTAACAATTATGCGAGAAATGTCATTTACTAATAATGTCCAAGTTGCATCTATTTCATTTTTGGACATTCAAATAAGTAAAACCCAAAATAATTCCTTAGGCCCCCTTCACACGTTCGTGAAACACGTGCGCATTTGTTCCGTTGCCGTATATACCGGGGACACGGACAAACATGCACCAATGTTAATCTATGTTTAAGGTCACACGTGCGTTATTTCATAAGTCTGTGTGCGTATCCGTGATCCGTATGTGTTTCCGTGTTGCACGGAAGCATGTCCGTTTTCTTCACGGAGCACGCACACAGGGACCCAATGAAAGTCTATGGGTATGTGCGCACACGTTAGTAAACACGTATGCATCTCCCTATGGTCAGTGTCCGTTTGGTGTTTTTTTTCTAGCGATGTCGGTCATTCTTTCTATTTCTGTGTATGTTGGTCAATCTCCTGCAGTCCGTCGGCCGGTCTCGCTCTGTCTGTCTCTCTCTCTGTCTTGTCTGTCCCTCTCTCTCTGTCTGTTGGTCAGTCTCCCCCGCCCCCTCTCTCATACTTACCATTCCCCGATCTCTGGCGCGGCGCTGCACAGCTGTTAAAGAAACTCCGGCGGCTTTTACTATTTTGAAAAAGCCGGCCGCTCATTAATCAATCTCGTATTCCCTGCTTTCCCCGCCCACTGGCGCCTATGATTGGTTGCAGTGAGACACGCCCCCACGCTGAGTGACAGCTGTCTCACTGCAACCAATCACAGCCGCCGGTGGGCGGGTCTATACTGTGCAGTTAAAAAAAATAAATAAAAAAAACGACGTGCGGTCCCCCCCATTTTGATACCAGCCAGGGTAAAGCCAAACGGCTGAAGGCTGGTATTCTCAGGATGGGGAGCTCCACATTATGGGGAGCCCCCAGCCTAACAATATCAGCCAGCAGCCGCCCAGAATTGTCGCATCCATTAGATGCGACAGTTCTGGGACTGTACCTGGCTCTTCCCGAATTGCCCTCGTGCATTGGCAATCGGGGTAATAAAGAGTTAATGGCAGCCCATAGCTGCCACTAAGTCCAAGATTAATCATGGCAGGCGTCTCCCCGAGATACCTTCCATGAGTAATCTGTAAGTTATAGTAAATAAACACATACAAAAAAAAAAATCCTTTATTTACAATAATAAACAATAACAAATACCCTCGTTCACCAATTTATTAAGCCCCAAAAACCCCTCCACATCCGGCGTAATCCACGGAGGTCCCGCGTCGCTTCCAGCTCTGCTACATGAAGGTGACAGGAGCTGCAGTAGAACACCGCCGCTCCTGACAGCTCCACACAGCAACTGAGGTGAGTAGCGCGATCAGCTGAGCTGTCACTGAGGTTTCTCGCGGCCACCGCTGGGTCCTCCAACTGTGACAGCAAGTCGCCCGAGTGACAGCGATGAAGTCACAGGTAAGTTGCGGTCACGGGGGGAGGATCCAGCTGGCCGCGGGTAACCTGAGTGACAGCAGCGCTAATTGCGCTGCTCAATTCAGTCACTCAGGGGATTAGCGGTCACCGGTGAGTCCTTCACGGGTGACCACTAATCAGTACGCGACACAGAGAGCCGCGGGATGACAACGAAGTCGGGGAAAGTTCACCAGAGTTCATTCTCAGCGCGTGACTCTGTCTGCTGTCAGCGGGTATGCATCAACGACATTTAGCATCACACACGCAACATTTCACACGGACAACACACACACGTCAGTTACGAATTGCACGCACACACGGGCATTACACACGCACACACGGCTAGCATACGCAATTCACACAGATGCCACACGTACCATAAAAACGGACCTAAAAACGGATCACTGACCTGAAAAACGGCCCATAACACACGTGCGTGTATTTTCACGGATGTGTGAAGGGGGCCTTAGAGATCTCCACGTACCAAAAATAAATTTCTAGTAATACAGTAATATTGGCTAACTCATGTCATCATTTAAAAATATATAGTTACATTGCACCACTGGTGGACACAGGCAGAAGAGGCCCCTGTGCGAGAACAGTACATGCGACATTGTCATCCCAAGAGCTCATCACAATGCACAAGTCTACCTGCTTTGGAGGAAAACCCGACTAAGGTCATAATAATAATACATTTTATTAATGTATATTAATTCAAAACCAGGAATTCAAAAACATGATCATAAAGACAACATAAAATTACATAAAACCAAACAAGAGGGTTTGTAATCAATATCATTTATAAAGCCAGAAATAATAAACATACATCACATACTAAAAATTATATGTGTGTGTGTATATATATATATATATATATATACACAATCATATAAAAATGTTTGGGCACCCCTATTACTGTTAACCTTTTTTCTTTACAACATTTTGGGTTTTTGCAACAGCTGTTTCAGTTTCATATATCTAATAACTGATGGACTCAGTAATATTTCTAGATTGAAATTAGGTTTATTGTACTAACAGAAAATGTGCAATCCGCATTTGAACAAAATTTGACCGGTGCAAAAGTATGGGCACATCAACATAAAAATGACATTAATATTTTGTAGATCCTCCTTTTGCAAAAATCACAGCCTCTAGTCGCTTCCTGTAGCTTTTAATGAGTTTCTGGATCCTGGATGAAGGTATATTTGACCATTCCTATTTACAAAACAATTCCAGTTCAGTTAAGTTTGATGGTCGCCGAGCATGGACAGCACGCTTCAAATCATCCCACAGATGTTCAATGATATTCAGGTCTAGGGACTGGGATGGCCATTTGTGATACCAATGTGATATGACTGAAAGAATGTGTGATTAGATAGGAATCATAATCAAAAGATAGGAGTGATCCCAGATATTATTTGACCTATCAATAATTCAGTATCAAAGAGATGTCCTTTGGATACCAATTTCACTATGACCAAAGAATAAGATAATGAGGAAGTCACATTTACAGTTCCACTTACCGGAAACTTGTGGTTGGCTTAAAGACAGGTTTAAGGAAGCTTGCATATGAAATTTACGGCTCATTGCAATATTTCACTAACACTATGGTCAAACTGTGGTCGGCCAGTTGACAACTGGCTAAATGTGCAGGAAATGTGCAGGAAGCTGCTGGTGCCCACAGCAATTTGTGGTCAAGTTACATGAACATGACTCAGCTGTCACATGCTGGTGACCATTTAAACACAACCTATAAAGTTTTCCTATAAAAATACACCGGACTCGCTTAATGTTGGGGAAACCTTCCAGGACATTGAAGTGTACGTACGCACTGTTCCTGTGATGCAAGATGCCATGTTGATTCCTTATCATTAACTCGAGTTCCCTCCGATGTGAAAGGATTGCTACAACATAACTGTGATGTTGATGCATATTTCTGTTATTGTATAAGATTCTAAATGCCTATGTACCATTAACTATTCATGTGCTATTAAAATAAATAGTATCTTGCTATAAAGAATATTAGTATTCGTGCCTGATTAGGATATCAGTGAGCGCTTCGTAAGTACGGGCTTTCAGCCCCCTTTTTAGTAGAATTTAGCAAGACACCATTCCAGAACATTGTAATTGTTCCTCTGCATGAATGCCTGAGTAGATTTGGAGTGGTGTTTTGGATCATTGTCTTGCTGAAATATCCATCCCCTGTGTAACTTCAACTTCGTCACTGATTCTTGCACATTATTGTTAAGAATCTGCTGATACTGAGTTGAATCCATGCGTCCCTCAACTTTAACAAGATTCCCGGTGCCGGCATTGGCCACACAGCCCTAAAGCATGATGGAACCTCCACCAAATTTTACTGTGGGTAGCAAGGGTTTTTCTTGGAATGCCGTGTTTTTTTGCCTCCATGCATAACGCCTTTTTGTATGACCAAACAACTCAACCTTTGTTTCATCAGTCCACAGGACCTTCTTCCAAAATGTAACTGGCTTGTCCAAATGTGCTTTTGCATACCTCAGGCGACTCTGTTTGTGGCGTGCTTGCAGAAACAGATTCTTTCGCATCACTTTCCCATACAGCTTCTCCTTGTGCAAAGTGCGCTGTATTGTTGACCGATGCACATTGACACCATCTGCAGCAAGATGATAAGGCAGGTCTTTGGAGGTGGTCTGTGGATTGTCCTTGACTGTTCTCACCATTCTTCTTCTCTGCCTTTCTGATATTTTTCTTGGCCTGCCACTTCTGGGCTTAACAAGAACTGTACCTGTGTTCTTCCATTTCCTTACTATGTTCCTCAGAGTGGAAACTGACAGTTTAAATCTCTGAGACAACTTTTTGTATCCTTCCCCTGAACAACTATGTTGAATAATCTTTGTTTTCAGATCATTTGAGAGTTGTTTTGAGGAGCCCATGATGCCACTCTTCATAGGAGATTCAAATAGGAGAACAACTTGCAAGTGGCCACCTTAAATACCTTTTCTCATGATTGGATACACCTGCCTATGAAGTTCAAAGCTCAATGAGGTTTCAAAACCAATTTAGTGCTTTTGTAAGTCAGTAAAAAGTAGTTAGAAGTGTTCAAATCAAGAAATTGATCAGGGTGCCGATCCTTTTGCATCGGTCACATTTTGTTTAAATGCAGATTGCACATTTTCTGTTAGTACAATAAACCTCATTTCAATCTAGAAATATTACTGAGTCCATCAGTTATTAGATATATGAAACTGAAATAGCTGTTGCAAAAACCCAAAATGTTGTAAAGAAAAAAGGTTAACATTAATACCGGTGCCCAAACTATTTCATATGACTGTAACAATGTGAAATGTTCAATACACATGGAATATTGCTTTTTATTTCATTTTTATAAAAGAGACGTCTATTAGTAACTGAATATATTATAATTCTAATGTAACTTCTAACGTGCTTTCCATTTCTTCTTTACTTTCTTGCCTTTACGTTGTCTCTTTTGTGTTTTTCTTGGTCAGTTTGCCATATACACTGCGGCTCACCATTATTGGCCCCTTTTCATTGTTTTCATAGACTGTACAATATAATGAAAATGTACCAAAGTTATATCCTCAGGATTTTTTAGTTAGTGGTCCAAATGAAATATTGTTTGTCACTCACATGTTGCAATTTCAAGAAGAAACAGAATAAACAGCATGTGCAGCAGTAAAGGCCCCTAATTAATATTTGGTTGCACCCCTAATTAATACTTGGTTGCACACCCTTTGGCACTGATGAGCCTCCAAACGTTCCTTGTAGCCATCTATAAGCTTTTTGCCCTTCTCCTCTGGTATTTTCTCCCACTCTTCCTTTGTATTTTGGTCAAGCTCTTGAATGTTTGCAGGGTTCTTTTTCCCAATGGCAGATTTCAGCTCACTCCAAAGATTTTCAATGGGATTAAGGTCAGGACTGATTGTTGGCTATTTTAGAAGTCTATTTTTATTTTTCAACCATTCCTGTGTACTTTTCGATGTGTGCTTTGGGTCAATGTCTTGCTGAAATGTTCTTAGACTGGGTAGCACATTTTGCTCTAAAATATCTTGTTAATTCTCTGATTTTATGATTCCTGTGATACGGTCAAGGCCTCCAGTACTAGAAGCAGCAAAGCAACCCCACAGCATTTTGGATCCTCCACCATGCTTAGCGGTTGGTAGGGTGTTAATTTTCCTTAAAAGCTTCATTGCACTATCTGCAAACAAACTGTTGCTTTGCAATGCCTAAAAGGTCTCTTTTTGTATCATATGTCCACAAAACATTTTCCCAGAAAGAGTGCAGTTTGTCAATATACTTTTGGCAAAGATCAGTCTTTACTTTTTTTGTTTTTTCTTCAGTAATAGTTTCTTACTTGGCTTTTGCCCATAAAGCTCTGCTTTGTTTAGTATGTGGTGTATGGTACTTGTTGAAACTATTCACACACACTGTTCCAGGTTGGCCTTCAGGTCTTTGAATGTTTGACGTGGTGTTTTTTTCCACTATTTGCACCAACCTTCAAAGACATCTCTTGTAAATTTTCCTCTTTTCCCCATGCCCAGGGAGGCTCTTGATGGTTTTGTGCTTGGCAAACTTCTTAATAACATTGCGCACTGTTGAAACTGGGATAGCAAGGTCTTTGTAGATGGCCTTATACACTTTGGAAAACTTGTGTTTGCTAATAATAGCAGTTCTGATGTACTCAGACAGCTCCTTTGTCTTCACCATTGTGAGAAAAGAACAGGGCCTAACATGTGGCTTTTTAAAACACTAAAGTCATTATTCATTGGCTAATTCATGTCACATGGGCACTGACAATTTATCACAGATGATTCTCATTTGTAATTTACCACAGGCGAGTCAAAATGTGTTTCCGTACTAATTTAATGTAAAGGGTACCAATACCAGTGTCACAGCAGCTTTATGTTTTTTAACTTTTCCTTCCCATTGTTTTATGTTTTAAATTGTTGTTTATCATTTTCTCTTTTGTATTTAACATGAATGCTCTATACAAAACAGCTGTTTCACTTGATTTATTTTTTTCAGGAGATATTCCACATTATGTACTTCAACTTCTTGGATGTCAATAATGATGAGTAAGACTGTATATGATTTCTCCCAATGTGATTTTTTTTTTTAGTGGTAAACAAATTATAAATTTCAATTAAAACATTTCTCACCTTCTAGGTGTGATAATGGCTTTAACCATTGTGAGTTTTGTGATGTTTAAAATGATGCACTTGTGTAAAGTAAAGTATTTCCTTCATTCTAATCACAAGGGTTTCTCCCCTGTATGATGTCTATGGTGTTTAGCAAAATTTGATTGATCTGCAAAACATTTCTCACATTCTGAACATGAAAATGGCTTCACCTGTGTGTGATTTCTATGATGTATAACAAAACTTGATTTATTTGCAAAATATTTCCCGCATTCTGAACATGAAAAGGGTTTCTCCCCTGTGTGAATTCTTTTGTGTTTAGCAAGAGTTGATTGACCTGCAAAACATTTCCCACATTCTGAACATGAAAAGGGTTTCTCCCCTGTGTGAATTCTTTTGTGTTTAGCAAGAGTTGTTTGACCTGCAAAACGTTTCCCACATTCTGAACATGAAAAAGGTTTCTCTCCTGTGTGAGTTCTCTGATGCATAACAAGATTGGATTTACATACAAAACACGTCCCACATTCTGCACATGAAAAAGGCTTCTCCCCTGTGTGAATTCTTTTATGTTTAGCAAGAGTTGATTGAACTGCAAAACATTTCCCACATTCTGAACATGAAAAAGGTTTCTCTCCTGTGTGAGTTCTCTGATGCATAATAAGATTGGATTTACGTCCAAAACATGTCCCACATTCTGCACATGAAAAAGGCTTCTCCCCCGTGTGAGTTCTCTGGTGTCTAGCAAGATGTGATTTACGTGCAAAACATTTCCCACATTCTGAACATGAAAAAGGCTTCTCTCCTGTGTGAGTTTTCTGATGTGTAACAAGATGTGATTTACGTGCAAAACATTTCCCACATTCTGAACATGAAAAAGGTTTCTCGCCTGTGTGAGTTCTCTGATGTGTAACAAGTTCTGATTTTTGGTTAAAACATTTCCCACATTCTGAACATAAATATGGCTTCTTTTCTGTGTGAGTTCTCTGGAACATAACAGACTCTGAAGAAAATCTTTTCTCCCCTCTGTGAATTTTTTTATGGATTTTTCCATATTCTGAAGTTGAAAACCGCTTCTTTGCTGTAAGAGCACTTTGATTTGTAATGCCTCTTTTGTGACTTTTATTTTTCTTAATAGACTGTGATAAATCAGAAGATTGGACTTGTTTAAAAGAATCAAATGATAGATCTTTGCTGTGAAGGGATGATGGTGTATCTGGAATAGAGGCATTCACTTCAGTTATATCTTGTGTGATATCAAGGTCATCTGATTTAAAAATTGAAGATGTCAGTTGTGCCTCTAATCTCCTGGTACAGTTATCTGCCAAGAATAAAAATTATTTTTAATAATATATTTAAAGTTAAGGATATAAATTTATAAAACAGCTTGTAATGCCGTTACTGGCGTCCCTGCAGTTTTACCTTCCTGGCCGCCCAATGGTGGCTTCCATGTCCCCAGTCCCTGCCACCGTCTTTCAGGACCTACAATATGCCAGGCAGGTCTCCTGGGAGTGTGCTTAAATCATCAGTGCTCCTCTTCCTAAAGGGTCAGTGTACCCTAACCCAGCCTCTCAACTTATGTCTAAGAGGCACTAGGTATTTAAGGCATCCTCCCTCTATGAGAGGTGCTTGGGCAACGTGGTCTATCCTTAGATGCGAGTTGCTAGTGGTCAGTTTTTGTTCTATTTGCTGAGTCTTAGGCTATATGCGCATGCTGATGTATTTGCACATCTCAAAAACGCTGCGTTTCTGGACACAAAAAACACACAAAAATGCACCCGTGGCAAAAACGCATTGGTAAAAACTCTGCGTTTTTATCGCGTTTTTGGCTGTGTTTTGCTGCGTTTTTGATCACTGCGTTTTGCTGCATTTTTCCAATGCATTGCATGGGTGGAAAACGCAGAAAAGAATTGACATATTCAGGTGTTTTTTCACCTTAAAAACACAGCTTAAAAAAAAGCAGGTCTCAGACAGCAAAAAGGAAAAGTCATAGACTTTGCTGGGGAAGCAAAGTCATGCAGTTTTAAGCTCAAAAACGCACCACAAAAACGCGGTAAAAAACACAACGTGCGCACATAGCCTTATTCTGTGTGTTCGAACATCTGTCTGTATCCTAGTATCCACTGTGCCCAGGAAATATGCTGCATGTATCTATATCAGCTGTGCCTGCCGTATCTGCTGAACCTGTCGTATCAGCTGTCAAATCTGCTTAGGCCTGATGTCAAATCTGCACCCAACCACATCAGTGACTGTCAGTATCCAATCCCTGCTGCTGCAGTACCAGGACTCCCCTGAGTAGCACCTGGCATCTACCTTCCAACAAAAGCCTAATCTCACCATCAAAGGCTCTAGTGAAGCTGAGGTAGCCACTTAGATACACCCCTCCTGGTTGAGACGATACGGCGGTCCAGTGGGCCCACTCCCATTTGCACCGGCAAGCATAACAGTTTGCCCAGGCCATGGCTCCCACTGGCTCCAGAACTCCTCAGCTCGTAGGTATGCAGCAAGAGAACGTCCATCAATGGGAACAAAAAGACCGGATCCTGATCAGTGGCTATGTCAGTGGACACCCGTTTGCAAGCCTTCTGACCAGCACAAACCTATCCTCATCATCAGAGGCTCTAGTGAAGATGACGTAGTTGCTTAGTTATGCACTTTCTGGTTGATTCAGTGCTGTGGCCCAGTGGGTCACTCTCGCTCACACACGCGTGTATAACATAGCTAAAGAAATTACAAGTTATATAAATTGTAATTACCGTATTTTTAGGACTATAAGACTCACCAGACCATAAGACGCACCCTGGTTTTAGAGGAGGAAAATAGGAAAATAAAATTTTACGCAAAAAATGTGGTCATGACACACTGTTATGGGGCGAGAATCTGCTGCTGACACTGTTATGGGGGTAATGTCCCCAAATTCTCTACTAGGGTACCCCATCCTGGTAATGATCCTCCTGCCTTGTATATATATATATGTATGTCCTTCATACTGGTATAGCCCCATCTTGCTATATACTGCCATCCTGGTATGTGCCCCCATCCTGGTATGTGCTCCCATCCTGCTATATACGCCATCATCCTGCTAATATACCCCATCATCCTGCTCATATACCCCCATCATCCTGCTCATATACCCCCCATCATCCTGCTCATATATCCCCCATCATCCTGCTCATATATCCCCCATCATCCTGCTCATATACCCGCCATCATCCTCCTCATATACCCCCATCATCCTGCTCATATACCCCCATCATTCTGCTATATGTCCTGCATCCTGTGGCAGACAGAAAAAAATAAATAAACGTTCATACTCACCTTTCCTCGCTCCACGCAGCATCGCTCCTCCTCCTGTCTGTGCCGGAAGTGCTGTGGGAGCCGGCCACGATCCCTGCAGCATCGCGATGTCCTTCTGTCTGTGCCGGCGCGGCTGTGCGGACACGTGCGCAAAGCGATGACGTCATTGCTGTGAGCACCGCTAGTCTCCACACAGCGCGGCCGGCAGACAGGAGGACATCGCGATGCTGCAGGGAAATGGTGAGTACACTGATTCACTGCACCTCGTGCTGATGATGACGCGCGGGGGGCAGTGAATACAGCCGCACATGATCACTCCAGGCTGTAGTTGCCAGGGGTGATCACGGCCGGCTCTTTACTATGCGCGCACTTCTCGCCCATCACCCCGCCCACCTGTCAGCACCGGATTAAGCGCTGAGAGATGGCCGGGAGGATGGGCGTGCGTATGTAATGAGAGGGCCCACGTGGTCACGGCAGACGCTGCTGCTGCCTGCTCGTGCCCCCGATGACCCGCTCCATCACAGCACCCTCATTCCCAGCAGCCATGCCCTACATTCAGACCATAAGACGCACCCCCCACTTTCCCCCAACATTTGGGGGGAAAAAGTGCGTCTTATAGTCCGAAAAATACGGTATTTACTACAAGAAAACCATTTACAATCTCACAGTAGTCCTCAGAGCAGGAACCAGTAGGCCATGATGTTCAACCCTCTATGTTCATTTTGCTTCTTGTATATAGGAATAATAAGCCATCAAATAATTTTTTGTAGGATAAAATTATACCAAACTGCTTCTCTATCAGTGGAAAAATGGAGGATTTCCACAATGGTTGTAGCTGAAAGACTCTTGATTATAAAGAGATATGGCTTCATCATCCAGTCCAGCAAAATCACAAAGCCAAATGTCCTTGATGCTTCTCACCCTTGCAGTGTACCCAGACACTGTTACTATCCACATGTTTGGCATTGCCACAGGGAAGAACCCACATAAACATTTACAGTTTGTGTGTCTCGTGGAGCACAAGCTGGGCACTATGTGTTGGCCACTAAAATGGTAGATTTGCAATTTTCACTCTACAACATCCACTCCATGCTAATTTCCAGAGTCATTTAGTCTAAAGCAGAATATGGTAAATGCTATTTACTGGCTATATGTTGTGGTATCACTATTTGTTTTAAGAGCATCAAATGCAATGTTCGATCACTTCTAATTCTTTTACATTTTTGGAGAATTTCAGTTTTTTTTAAATAAATGGAAAACAAATCAACCTCACATTACAGCTAAGATAAAGTAGAATATGCCACAGAAAAACATTTCAGAAACACTGGGATCAGATTCAGCATTACAAAGGTGTTATCATGTAAAGTGACAGATGTCAGATTGGAGAAATGGGGCCTGGATAGGAGCAGTAAACTGGCTGCAGTGGAAAGCCATGAAATAAGAGCGGCTTTGGTACTAACTACTATAGAGAAAACTGTGACTATAGACAATAACACATCTACTAAAATGACCGCCCTCCACCCCGACAGCCTTCACCGTCAGTGATTTAGTAACTAGAGGTGACACATCTGGAGTAATTACAGTATGTGGCTCGGGGGCTCTCGGCAATCCAAACTATTGTAGGGGCCAATATCTTCTGTCAGATGAGATTCCTAAAGACATATTAGACATGCTCCAGTACAATAGTGACAGAACTAAAATATATAAATAAAATATAAAATTTTTATTGAAAAGTACATAAAAAAACAAATCATGCAAAGAATATAAAATCAGGATAGGGATATACCCTAATAGCAGCAAATACAGGGGACAGTACAAGTAAAACCAAATATAATACTATGAAAAACCAATATAGTGCATGGAATAGTAAAATACAGTGGCTATGGAGAACTGAATCTATATAAAGTGTGCCAGTGCAAAAAGAATCCCGAAAAGATCCAATACACTGTGAATATCAACATATGTAAGGTCTAAAGGACAATCCTAAAATAAGCCCAATGATATAATAGCAATTGGGTATTAAATGAATACCTTAGTAGATGGTCAAAATATGCTGCAAGCTGCTGACCCCGATGTATGTTTCATCTGCAAGTAACTTCCTCAGGGGGTGCTGGGTTGTTTTTTTATGTAATTTTCAATAAAAATTTGATATTTTATTCATATATTTTGGTTCTGTCACAATTTTCTTTTTGGTGGTAATTCCTACACCTCTTGGGAAATTTTTGATTTGCACATTCACTTACTGTGACTAAAAACAGGAGTTTTTTGATGCTCGAGTACAAGTTCTTATATAATGGACATTTGTGGAATTCTAAACAAACAAAATATCTTTCAGGCTCTTGAAGGTAAAAATATCAGAACTTTATATGTTAATTACTTTCCTTTTTTTCATTCTAATTATATTGTGGAAATCATGTGGGTGGGCTGCCCGGTCTCCATGTACCCTCTATGGCAGGGGTCTCAAACTCGGCTGGGTGTATGGGCCGCACAGAGGAAAAAAAATAATTCGGGGGGCCGCATTCTTTGCAGGACAAAGTGACATTTTTATTGGTACCATATATAATATATATATATTATTTTTTTTTACACACCTTGGGATCACTGATTTTGAACATTTTCCCTTGTTCATTATAGCAAACGTGCACATTCTTTGTTTAAATATAAACATTTTTTTTTTTTTTACATTTTATCCCTTTCTTGTAACTAATAGTGTTACAATTAGCACTATATAGAAATTTTGACCAACATCTTTTAGTAATGTTCCCCATCTTGTTGTAACGTGCCCATCCTTGTCCCCTTGTAGTATTGTGCCCCATCCCACAGTAATGTGCTCATCCTTGTCCCCTTGTAGTATTGTACCCCTTCCTAGTCCCCATCCCACAGTAATGTGCTCATCCTTGTCCCCATCCTAAAGTAATGTTCCCCATCCTTGTCTCCATTTTGTAGTATTGTGTTCATCCTTTTCCCCATCCTATAGTAATGTCCCCAATCTATAGTAATGTGTCCATCCTTGTCCCCCATCTTATAGTAATGTTCCCCATCCTTGTCCCTTTGTAGCAATGTCCCCATTCTATAGTACTGTGCCCACCTTGTCCCCAGCCTTGTCCCCATTCTATAGTAATGTGCCCATCCCTGTCCCCATCCTATAGTAATGTGCTCACCTTGTCCCCATCCTATAATAATGTACCCACCTTGTCCCCATTCTATAGTAATGTACCCACCTTGTCCCCATCCTATAGTAATGTGCCCATCCTAGTCCCTATCCTATAGTAAAGTGCCCACCTTGTCCCCATCCTATAGTACTGTGCCCATCCTAGTCCCTATCCTATAGTAAAGTGCCCACCTTGTCCCCATCCTATAGTAATGTGCTCACCTTGTCCCCATTCTATAGTCATGTCCCCATCCTAGTCCCTATCCTATAGTAATGTCCCCATACTATAGTAATAATGTCCCCATCCAATAGTAATGTGCCCATCCTTGTAATGTCCCAATCCTATAGTAATGTCCCCAGCCTTATCCCCATCTCATAGTAATGTGCGCACTTTGTCCCCATCCTGTAGTAATGGGTCAGCAGCTCCCCTCACCTTCCACAGACGCTGGAGTGAAGCTGAGGGGAGTGGTCTGCGGCCCCAGATCCACAGTGATTGGAGAGACCGGCCTTGTGACCAATCTCTCCAATCAGAGCTGGGGGCGGGTGAAACACAGGTCACCCAGCTCCAGCCAATGATCAGGGCTATAGCTGCCCTGATCTTGGCTGGATTTCAATGTTTCAGCGATTTTCAATGGCTGAAACATTAGTGGCTGTGATTGGCTGAGTGGCGTTCGTCAGCCAATCACAGCCTCCGTAGGTCCGAGGAGGAGACACCACCCCTCCTGAGGTCCCCTCCTCCCCGAATCTAAGGTATTTGCAGCGATTGCAGCCACCGGGGCTGCGATTTCGCCATGACGTCCTGGGGACGTCATGGGTCTTTAAGTACCAGGGAGCCATAACGTACCCAGTACGTCATAGGTCGCTAAGGGGTTAACGTCCAACACACACACACATATACACACACACACACACACACACACACACACACCATTCTTCTCACCTGTCCCGCGCTCCCTCCGCTGCCTCATCTCTGCTTCGTGCGGCCCTCAGGCCCGTGCCCCTGTTCACTATCGCGGCAGGTGCAGTGTCATGGTCAGTGATTTATGTGAGATAATTGTATTGCTGGCACGAGAGCGGAGCGCCGGCAACACATTCATCTGACATAAAATGCAGACAGTGGCTGCGGCCCCTGCACCTGCCGCGATAGTGAGCAGGGGCACGGGCCTGGGGGCCGCACAAACTACCCTGAGGGGCCGCATGCGGCCCGCGTGTTTGAGACCCCTGCTTTATGGGATAATTCAACCCAATGAGCACATTCATCAGAAGGGAGAGAAGGAAGATCCATCAATAAGATGCCGAGATTCTAGGATTGTGGAGCCATTGCTCTCAGTGGGACAAAAAAATAAGAATCTTGTATTTATGATACTTCTTAATGGCGAATAAAAATAAAATAACCGATGTTACAAAGCAAGCTTTCCAGACTACTTAGGTCTCTTCATCAACTACAAGATTATTATTTTGTTTCTCCCACTGAGAGCAATCAATCTTTATTCACCTGGCGAACACATCACCAAACTAAGAATCTAGGACGTCACCAGCATCATTACCCTCCGCTTTCTCTAAGGGGTCCACCATATGTGGCGCCCCAGCATCTGGTTGCCACAACAGTGTTGCCCCTTCAAAGGGTTAATGCTGAGCCTCGAGGTAAGTGGGGAAGTTTATTGGCCAGTAAGTGCCAACATTCAACACCGTTCCTCCCTCAGGCCAGCAGAGGGAGCTCTAAACCTGGAGTTCCAGGGAGCACTTCCTTAAGCTCTGACCTGAGGAGTTAAGTAGTCTGTGAGGGAAATTCAAGAAAAGAGGAGTGGAGTAGTATGGTCTTGTGAGCTGGGGTTTGGAGCTAGGTTAGCTCGACCCAGGAAAGCAGGAGCCGTAGCGAGGCACGTAGAGAAGACTCTAGAGGAGGACGGGTAGGAACCTGTTCGCTTCAGAAGAGCACGCAACAAAACATCGAACGTCAGAGTCTGTGGTTGCCAGGGTGTAAAACCCTTCCCCGGTAGCCGAATCCGAAGGGCAGGAGGGCTGCAGGTCTCCTGGCCCCCATAAAGAACCCGAAGGTCCAGCTGCATCACAGGGGCCCGGTATGGACTCCAGCAGAGAAGCACCAGAGAGGGCCTGCGCAGCCTACCACACGGGAAGAGGGACGTACCACAAATCCCAGCAGAAAGAGGGCCACTGCTAAACCAAGATTGCAGGGTCCTGTAGAAGCAGAGAAAGAGCAGGGAGTAGGCCTCATTACTCGACTGGCCAAGGAGATCACCCCAGGTACTTCCAGGCGAACCGGATCACCCTTACCACCTGTGACGGTCTCCCAGGACTGAACTGTTGCCGAGTAAAAGAAAAGGTAAAGAGACTGTTTGTGTCGGTTCTTTACACTACCTGATTGGACCTGTACCGTCCCCACCATTGCATAGACTTTCATAAGCACCAACGGTTGCCCCGGGGTACCGCTCTACCTGTGGGGAGCAGAACCATCCCAGCTGCTAATCCATCAGCCCCGGAGGTCCTATCCAGCAGCGGCGGCTCTATAGCCGCAATCCACAGGTGGCGTCACAAATCTTCCATAAACTTAATTATAATCACCATCCCCCACAGCCGCCACTTTAATTGACTCCACCAGGGTCACGGCGTTGGGCCCCGCCACCGCTGACTACCCTGGACTAGTCCGGCCCGACACCGAGTCACCTAAGGCCCTGGGGTGGGCGAGTCACATACAGATTAGATTTTTCTTCCCATGATTTTCTAAGTTGTCTGCATATTCTACGTACGCGGTCATTTGGTTTTGCAGATTAGAGATCTGGGCAGCTAAGGGTCAACATTTTCTAATTCCAGGGGATAGGATGGACCCTACCTGTAAGATCTGGCTGATAAAGATCTCACTCCAACACAAGGGTGTCCAATGCCCAAAATAATGGGGACAGTATTGGATGGAGGAGCATGTGGTGGTCTAGCAGCAGAATGGTGACCATGTGATATGGCCAGACTACAACCTTGATAAAGCAGCTATAGCCGGTGACTGAGAAGAATCTATGACTTCTCTGCATTTAGTGGTCACTACTCACCTGGGCGGTTATCTGTAGGAATCTCCTCTTTACTCCGCTCATCACCCCTCACATATGTCTCTGTAGTATTAATATGGGGCAGATCTTCACCCTGAAACAAATATTGTAAAAGTCACAGTCAGATGGAGAAGTCACATCTATGATCAGCTCTAATCCTGCCATCTCCACCGCTCTCATTACACAAGTATAACACATATAATACTGGAGGATAAAACAAGACTGAGCACAAGACCTTCACAGCCGTCTACACATCATAGGGAGATTTCATGGCACCTTCTCTCCATCTACCTGATGATCCTGAGGAACATCGGGATCTTCTTGTTTACAGTCCTGTGGGAGAAGAGGACGGGGACATCTCTCTGGTGTTGTCCTCTTACTGGATAGACCTGGAGGAGACACATACAGGGACTGAATTCATTCCTTACATACAGATAATTATAGGCCGTGTGTATTTAGTCCTGTCTATTACCTGGTGATGTGAGGGGCTGGGGAACCTCCATCATGACGTCCTTGTACAGATCTTTGTGTCCTTCTAAATACTCCCACTCCTCCATGGAGAAATAGACGGTGACGTCCTGACACCTTATAGGAACCTGACACATACAATGATACCGTCACCCCCGATCCCTTCATAGCGTTACTGTATAATGTCCCAGTATTCCCAGCAGTGTCACCTCTCCAGTCAGCAGCTCAATCATCTTGTAGGTGAGTTCTAGGATCTTCTGGTCATTGATGTCCTCATGTATCGGGGGGTGAGGTGGAGGCCCCGTGATTGGGCTCAGGGGTCTTCCCCATCCCTCAGACACAGGGGCCTGACAGCGCTCACTAGAGGTCTTCTTCACTACTGTGTAATCCTGGTTATGGAGAGACACAGTAATAAATCTCACTCCAGACATTTCCAGAGTCCTCACCTCTCCAGTTCTGTCCATCTGTTATTCCCATAGATAAGAATGATGTAATGTGACGTCATCAGAATCTCTCACCTCTCCAGTAAGCCGGAAGAGGATCTCTAGGGTGAGGTGTAATATCCTCTCCGCCATCTTGTCCCTGTCCATATCCATCCTTCACGGGGCAATCAGGACAATTCTCTTCTATAGAAGATCTCCACTGAGAGGATCCGATATTGTAGGGACCTGAATGGGGAGAAGATGACGATGTAACATCATAAAGAATCCGCTGTAATAATAGAATTACTGGAGAGAATAAATACAAAAGAATCAAAGAGCGAAACCTCCCCCGCCCCAAATAGTCTCAGAGCTGAAGGGGTTAATGCCGCCTGCCCCAGTAATGGGGAATCTCCACACACCTCCACCTGCAGAGCCGCACACTAGATATATGGCTGCTCTGTGCTTACAGGACCTGTGATGATGTCACATGGAGGGGAGGAGTCAGGGGTCACATGATCAGCTCCTCAGTGTATGTTAGTCGTG
Organism: Anomaloglossus baeobatrachus; assembly: GCF_048569485.1. Lineage (NCBI taxonomy): Eukaryota > Metazoa > Chordata > Amphibia > Anura > Aromobatidae > Anomaloglossus > Anomaloglossus baeobatrachus. Next base: position 574,401,654 of record NC_134357.1, on the reverse strand, counting down.
GTTTCACAGTTGGCAGCGTTGTGATGTAACGCTCTGAAGTGATTGTTTCTCCACGTTGTAGGAAATCCCCATGGATAACGCCATCTGCGCCCCAAACACTGAGGCCAGGATTTCCCGGCTGAGGACAATGTCTTGGATGTCTTTTTCTGGCCCGAGCCTTTGTGCTGATATTCCATTGACTGATGTTTTGGCCCCGGTCCGTAGTGGTGTACACAAGCTTCATCTCCGGTCACAATTGAATGCAGAAAGGCGTCACCTTCATTCTCGTAACGTGAGAGGATCTCCTGGTAAATGTCCATTCTGTGGCTTTCATGTCAGACGTCAGCATCCGGGGCAGCCATCGAGCACAGATCTTCCCATAACCAAGGAGAGCAATAATGTGACTACACATTCCTGTGAAATGCCGATTGTGCTTACAATTTCTCTCTGAGTGACACGACCATCATCCTGAATCTGTCTACGTTTTCCATGTGTAACTCCGTGGTTGCTGTCACAGGACGTCCAACTCTTTCTTTGTCACACAAGTCAGACGTTCCCGCCTCACCATCTGTAATCTTACCACTGGCCCAACAACGCACAGTGCACATCAGCACAATCATCATACACGGCTTGTATTCTCTGATGGATCTCCTTTGGGGTGACACCTTCTGCTGTCAATAATTCAGTGACAGCACGTTGTCTAAATCACATTGACCGATCGTCTGCGCAGGATCCATTCTTTACACTAACAACACAACCGTTCATTGATAAGGTTTCCTGCCATCTGGAGCTGTAGAGGAGAGTCTACTGAACAGTCCAGTACCTGCCCCATACCAGCGCTGCCATCTGTGACGAGTTATGAAGGTGGAGGCATTACTTTTCATTCAACCCTTGTATTATTGTGTTTTTGGCCTTACAGCCCCATTTCTCTGACCTGCGCTCAGTCCTGGGGGTCCATCGTTTTCTGTGTTATAGATTTGGGGCATCTCTGTAGAAGTTTTTCCAGGCCTTTCCCTTAGACCGTGCTCACACTGTTGTATATTTTCTCATGTATCAGAATCTAGTGTGGAGCCGAGTGTCATTCACTATAATTGTATTCCGTCATATACAAGAATCAAATAAAAGTTCGGAGAAGATGGAGAGATTAAAGGGTTTATCCGGCTTTTCTTTTTAACTGTTAGGCTATGTGCGCACTAGGCGTTTTTGCCGCGTTTTTAGCGGCGTTTTTTACCGCGTTTTTGTGCTGAAAACGCAGTGACATTGCTTCCCCAGCAATGTCAATGGGTTTTCAGAAGTGCTGTCCTCACACAGCGTTTTTTTTTTAGCTGCGTTTTTGTGGTGACCACAAAAACGCAGCATGTCAATTATTTCTGCGTTTTCCACTGCGTTTTTCACTCATTGAATTCAATGAGATGTTAAAAACGCAATGAATAACGCATATAGCCGCGTTTCTATGACTAAAAACGCAGCTATAAACGCAAGGGGTGGGTACTACAGTGACGTGTACAGGAAGAGGATTCCTTCTGTTGGTAAACACAGAAGCATGAATCCTCCCGGTACCGTCACCGCTGCCTCCACCTCCCGTCCGGTGCCATGTCAGCTCCGTGCGGTGCCATGTCTGGGCGGGAGGTGGAGGCAGCGGCGAAAACCAAAGTGAACAGTAGAAAAAAAAAATGTCATATACTCACCTGTCCGCAGGGTCCCGGTGCCATGCTCGCTCCCATCTCCTCCCGGTACCGCCGCTCTGGCTGTGTGCAGTCTCCCCGGGGCAGGACCTTGCTTGCAGGACCTGGCGCTGATCACCTGATGCAGTCACCTGACGCATCAGCTGATCGCGGTGTCGCCGGCTTTTTCGCGCCCCGCCGGCTATCAGCTGATCCTGCCGTCAGGGGACTTCATCAGCTGATTACCGGCAGCTCCGGCAGCGATCGTATAGGATCAGACTCCTGTCCAATCGATCGCTCCAGGAGCTGCCGGTAATCACCACAGCACATAAGTGAGTATTATTTTTTTTTTTTTTTCTACTGATGCATCAGCTGATTGTATTGGCTTTTATACAATCAGCTGCTGTGTCATGTGATTCAGGCACTTGATCCTGACACATCATCTGATCGCTTTGCCTTCCAGCAAACCGATCAGATGATATTGGATCCGGATTGGACGGCGCGGGACCCTGACCCAGGATTACTGCGGAGGGGGGTTTATTTCAATAAAGATGGAGTCACTAATTGTGTTGTGTTTTATTTCTAATAAAAATATTTTTCTCTGTGTTGTGTTTTTTTTTTATCATTACTAGAAATTCATGGTGGCCATGTCTAATATTGGCGTGACACCATGAATTTCGGGCTTAGGGCCAGCTATACAGCTAGCCCTAACCCCATTATTACCTAGCTAGCCACCCGGCTTCAGGGCAGCTGGAAGAGTTGGATACAGCGCCAGAAGATGGCGCTTCTATGAAAGCGCCATTTTCTGGGGTGGCTGCGGACTGCAATTCGCAGTGGGGGTGCCCAGAAAGCATGGGCACCCTGCACTGTGGATTCCAATCCCCAGCTGCCTAGTTGTACCCGGCTGGACTCAAAAATTAGGCGAAGCCCACGTCATTTTTTTTTTTAATTATTTCATGAAATAATTAAAAAAAAAGGGCTTCTCTATATTTTTGGTTCCCAGCCGGGTACAAATAGGCAGCTGGGGGTTGGGGGCAGCCCGTACCTGCCTGCTGTACCCGGCTAGCATACAAAAATATGGCGAAGCCCACGTCATTTTTTTTTTCTTTTTGGGCAAAAAACTGCATACAGTCCTGGATGGAGGATGCTGAGACTTGTAGTTCTGCAGCTGCTGTCTGCTCTCCTGCATACACTAGTGAATGGAGGATGCTGAGACTTGTAGTTCTGCAGCTGCTGTCTGCTCTCCTGCATACACTAGTGAATGGAGGATGCTGAGACTTGTAGTTCTGCAGCTGCTGTCTGCTCTCCTGCATACACTAGTGAATGGAGGATGCTGAGACTTGTAGTTCTGCAGCTGCTGTCTGCTCTCCTGCATACATTAGTGAATGGAGGATGCTGAGACTTGTAGTTCTGCAGCTGCTGTCTGCTCTCCTGCATACACTAGTGAATGGAGGATGCTGAGACTTGTAGTTCTGCAGCTGCTGTCTGCTCTCCTGCATACACTAGTGAATGGAGGATGCTGAGACTTGTAGTTCTGCAGCTGCTGTCTGCTCTCCTGCATACACTAGTGAATGGAGGATGCTGAGACTTGTAGTTCTGCAGCTGCTGTCTGCTCTCCTGCATACACTAGTGAATGGAGGATGCTGAGACTTGTAGTTCTGCAGCTGCTGTCTGCTCTCCTGCATACACTAGTTCTGCAGCTGTCTGCTCTCCTGCATACAATGAACATTTTGAAGAAGGAAATGACATCAGACCTTTTTTTTTTTCATCAACAATCTTTAATGGCATTGTGCACTGATTAAAAACGCAGTGAGCAAAAACGCAGCAAAAAACGCACCAAATCGCGGCAAAAACGCATGCGTTTTTGCCGCGTTTTTTTAGCCGCGGGTGCGTTTTTTAGACAAAAACGCACATAAAAACGCAGCGTGAAAAAAACGCCTAGTGCGCACATACCCTTAGGCTACAAACATACATGTAGGTGGACACAAACTACTTACCTGCTCTTCTGTGAGCTCCTGTCTCTCTGCACAGAGGTCATGTTACATAGTTACATAGGTTGAAAAAATTTAATACCAATTATACATTTTGTCATTAAGTCATTTATAACCGACAATGTTGTGTACTGAGGAAATTATCCAGTCCGTTTTTAAAAGCAGTTATAGTATCTGCCATTACTACCTTTTCCATGAGGGCATTCCACAGTCTGACTGCTCTAACTGTAAAGAACCCTTTCCTATTTAGCTGCCGGAATCGCTTTTCTTCCACTCGCAGCGAATGCCCCCTGGTCCTTAGTATTGTCTTTCAAAGGAATAAGTCATGTGTGAGTTCTATTATATTGACCACACATATATTTATACATATAAATGAGATCTCCTCTGAGACATCTTTTTTCTAAGCTAAACAGATATAACTTTTTCACCTCTCATCATATGGGAGGCCTCCATTCCTTGCAGTAGTCTAGTTAGCCGCCTTTAAACTGACTAACTTCTGAATGTTCTTTTCAAAATGTGAAGCCCAAAACTGGATCCCATATTCCAGATGTGACCTTACAAGTGATTTATAGAGGGGTAACAATACATTGGGATCACGGGATCTAATCTCTCTATTTATACACCCTAAAATCTTGTTTGCTTTAGCAGCTGCTGCCTGACATTGAGTGCTGCTGCTCAGCTTATTTACAAATGGTGAAATTATATACATGTAGAAGTACATCAGGTGTATGATAAACAAAAACTCCTAAAACTTAGAAACTATTGTAATTCATCCTGATCTCCTAATAGGGATCAATAGGGTCATTAGGTAAAGGTCGACGGAGAGTGGGGGCGCCGTCTGCGCAGGTAATAGGGCGCCGACCTCCGCTGCAAGATAGGGGCAGTCATAGGGCCTACTAGGGTCAGCCCCCTTGTCTGTGTTTTTTCTTGTTTGTTCTTATTTTAATATATTGGATGTAGGGTTTCCCCTCTTTTTAACCTAATTAATAAATTCTAAATTTTAGGAGTTTTTTGCTCAGTTTATTTGTATCCTGATTACCCAAGTCCTTCTCCTGCTCTGTAGTCCTGAGTTTACGTCCATTTTATATATACAGTTAGGTCCAGAAATATTTGGAAAGTGACACAACTTTTGTTATTTTAGCTGTTTACAAAAACATGTTCAGAAATACAATTATATATATAATATGGGCTGAAAGTGCACACTCCCAGCGGCAATATGAGAGTTTTCACATCCAAATCGGAGAAAGGGTTTAGGAATCATAGCTCTGTAATGCATAGCCTCCTCTTTTTCAAGAGACCAAAAGTAATTGGACAAGGGACTCTAAGGGCTGCATTTAACTCTGAAGGCGTCTCCCTCGTTAACCTGTAATCAATGAAGTAGTTAAAAGGTCTGGGGTTGATTACAGGTGTGTGGTTTTGCATTTGGAAGCTGTTGCTGTGACCAGACAACATGCGGTCTAAGGAACTCTCAATTGAGGTGAAGCAGAACATCCTGAGGCTGAAAAAAAAGAAAAAATCCATCAGAGAGATAGCAGACATGCTTGGAGTAGCAAAATCAACAGTCGGGTACATTCTGAGAAAAAAGGAATTGACTGGTGAGCTTGGGAACTCAAAAAGGCCTGGGCGTCCACGGATGACAACAGTGGTGGATGATCGCCGCATACTTTCTTTGGTGAAGAAGAACCCGTTCACAACATCAACTGAAGTCCAGAACACTCTCAGTGAAGTAGGTGTATCTGTCTCTAAGTCAACAGTAAAGAGAAGACTCCATGAAAGTAAATACAAAGGGTTCACATCTAGATGCAAACCATTCATCAATTCCAAAAATAGACAGGCCAGAGTTAAATTTGCTGAAAAACACCTCATGAAGCCAGCTCAGTTCTGGAAAAGTATTCTATGGACAGATGAGACCAAGATCAACCTGTACCAGAATGATGGGAAGAAAAAAGTTTGGAGAAGAAAGGGAACGGCACATGATCTAAGGCACACCACATCCTCTGTAAAACATGGTGGAGGCAATGTGATGGCATGGGCATGCATGGCTTTCAATGGCACTGGGTCACTTGTGTTTATTGAAAACATAACAGCAGACAAGAGTAGCCGGATGAATTCTGAAGTGTACCGGGATATACTTTCAGCCCAGATTCAGCCAAATGCCGCAAAGTTGATCGGACGGCGCTTCATAGTACAGATGGACAATGACCCCAAGCATACAGCCAAAGCTACCCAGGAGTGCATGAGTGCAAAAAAGTGGAACATTCTGCAATGGCCAGGTCAATCACCAGATCTTAACCCAATTGAGCAAGCATTTCACTTGCTCAAAACCAGAATTAAGACGGAAAGACCCACAAACAAGCAAGACCTGAAGTCTGCGGCTGTAAAGGCCTGGCAAAGCATTAAGAAGGAGGAAACCCAGCGTTTGGTGATGTCCATGGGTTCCAGACTTAAGGCAGTGATTGCCTCCAAAGGATTCGCAACAAAATATTGAAAATAAAAATATTTTGTTTGGGTTTGGTTTATTTGTCCAATTACTTTTGACCTCCTAAAATGTGGAGTGTTTGTAAAGAAATGTGTACAATTCCTACAATTTCTATCAGATATTTTTGTTCAAACCTTCAAATTAAACGTTACAATCTGCACTTGAATTCTGTTGTAGAGGTTTCATTTCAAATCCAATGTGGTGGCATGCAGAGCCCAACTCGCGAAAATTGTGTCACTGTCCAAATATTTCTGGACCTAACTGTATATATATATATATATATATATATATATATATATATATATATATATATATATATATATATATATATATATATATATATATATATATATGCAGCTATAGGATTACTCCGTCCTAGGTGTATTACTTTACACTGGGTGCAGAATTATTAGGCAAGTTGTATTTTAGATTATTTTTATATTATTGATCAACAACTATGTTCTCAATCAACCCAAAAGACTTATAAATACTAAAGCTTAATACTTTTGGAGGTTGGAGTAGGTTTCTTAGATTTGGCTATCTTAGGAGGATATCTGTTTGTGCAGGTAACTATTACTGTGCAGAATTATTAGGCAACTTAATAAAAACCAAATATATTCCCATCTCACTTGTTTATTTTCGCCAGGTAAACCAATATAACTGCACAAAATTTAGAAATAAATATTTCTGACATGCAAAAACAAAACCCCAAAATATTAGTGACCAATATAGCCACCTTTCTTTATGATGACACTCAACAGCCGACCATCCATAGATTCTGTCAATTGCTTGATCTGTTTACGATCAACATTGTGTGCAGCAGCAACCACAGCCTCCCAGACACTGTTCCGAGTGGTGTACCGTTTTCCCTCCCTGTAGATCTCACATTTTATGAGGGACCACAGGTTCTCTATGGGGCTCAGATCAGGTGAACAAGGGGGTTATGTCATTATTTTTTCATCTTTTAGAGCCACGTATTTATCTCCCTAAGCTCCCGCTGTCTTTCTAGTGACACACGTGGCACCGGTAGTATTTCTGAAAACACCACCTTGGAGGTCCTGGACTTCATCTTCTCTCCTAGTTCCCTCTAATCATTTATAAGGACCTTCCATCTGCTTCTAGCTTTGTCATTAGTACCAATGTGCACCATGACCACTGGGTTTTCCCCAGCGCCACTGAGCAAACTGTCTATTCGATCCACAATATACTGAAACGGAGCACCCGGCAGACAACACTGGTCAGCAATGCATTCACGGTCTCAGCGGCAGATGACCTGTCTGTCCGCCTAATTATAGAGTCCCCCACCAACAACATCTGTCTGGCCTTTCCTTTTCTCTTATTTCCCTCCTTCCTACAGCAGCCATTTTCGTGGTTGCTAGTAGCAATGTCCTGATGTAGTGAGCCTACTCCTGGACCTGCATTCCTAATATCAACCAAACAGGCATATTTACTAGGTTGTGCCAGATCAAGACTGGGCTTTTCCACCTACCTCTTCTTCTGTTACCCATCTACCCCTGGGTACTGACCTTTCCCATCTCCACCCTCCTCCATAGCACTGGCCACACCCAGAGCTGCTCAGTGAGCTCTAAACTCCTCTCCAGGTGTGCAATGCTCCTGAGTGTTGTGAGCTGCATATTTAGATCAGTTACCTGGGCTTCCAAATATGTAACATCATACCTCCCAACCGTCCCGGATACAGCGGGACCATCACGATTTTCAGGGTTTGTCCCTCTACCCCGGGCGGGAGCTATGTACTTATCATCATCACCGCACACACAAGCACTACCGCACACATCATCATCACCGCACACACAAGGACTACCGCATTCATCATCATCCCCGCACACACGCAGGCACTACCGCACTCACCATCAGTCCCGCACACACAAGCACTACCGCACTCATCATCATCCCCGCACACACACCAGCACTACCTGAGTGAAGTCTCCAGTGACAGCACGGCTCACTTCAGTTGCTGCGTGGAGCTGACACAGAGCGGTTGTGTTCTACGGCGCTCCCTGTCAGCTTCATGTAGCAGAGCTGAAAGCGTCGTGGGACCTCGTGTGGATTACGTTGGACCTGAAGGGTTATTTGAGGATTTTAATGAAGTGGTGAAAGAGGGTGTTTTTTTTGTCTTTTATTTCAAATAAAGTATTTTTTCGGGTGTATGTGTTTATTTACTTTCACTTACAGGTTAATCATAAAAGGTATCTCGGGGAGACGCCTGCCATGATTAACCTAGGACTTAGTGGCAGCTATAAGCTGCCAATTAACTCCTTATTTCCTCGATTGCCACCGCACCAGGGCAATTCGGGATGAGCCGGGTAGAGTCCTGGGACTGTCGCATCTAATAGATGCGGCAATTCTGGGCGGCTGCTGGCTGATATTTTTAGGTTGGGGTGCTCCCCATAACGTGGAGCTCCCCATCCTGAGAATACCAGCCTTCAGCTGTGTGGCTTTAGCTTGGCTATATCAAAATTGGGGGGACTGCACGCCGTTTTTTTTAATTATTTATATATTTTACTGCACTATATAGATCCACCCACCGGCGGCTTTGATTGGTTGCAGTGAGACAGCTGTCACTCAGCGTGGGGGCGTGTCTGACTGCAACCAATCATAGGCGCCAGTGGGCGGAAAGCAGTGAATACTAGATGGAAGAATGCGCATCCGGCATTTTCAAAAGAGGAGAACCCGCCAGAGAAGTGTGACAGCCGTGCAGTACCACGACGGTGATCGGTGAGTATAAAGGAGGGAGGGAGAGACAGACTGACAGAGAAAGAGAGAGACCGACGGACAGAGAAAGAGAGAGACTATTTACACACCGTCTGGGCATGCCCAGAAACAAAAACGGAAACCGGCGCCGGCTTCCGGCATATGACGGATGACACCGGATCAGGCATCCATAGGCTCCCATTATAAAACACGTCGTACGGCGCTAGATCCGGCGCGATCCTTTTTTTGCAGGACAAAAAAACGTTCAACTCTGCGTTCCATCTGGCCACCGGACAAGCAAATTTTACCGGATCCGGCGAAAACCGAATGGAACGCAAGGCCATCCGGTGCTAATAAAAGTCTATAGGGGAAAAAACACATCCGGCAGCAACAGACGCCGGATGCGTTTTTTCATGTTTCTGCCGGATTGTGCCTGATGGCAAAAAACTGTTGTGTGAAAATTAGCAGCACACCCTGTTCAGCTCTCCTCCTGGGTCCTAGCTGCCTGCACACCCTGTTCAGCTCTCCTCCTGGGTCCTAGCTGGCTGCACACCCTGTTCAGCTCTCCTCCTGGGTCCTAGCTGCCTGCACACCCTGTTCATCTTTCCTCCTGGGTCGTAGCTGCCTGCACACCCTGTTCAGCTCTCCTCCTGGGTCCTAGCTGCCTGCACACCCTGTTCAGCTCTCCTCCGGGGTCCTAGCTGCTTGCACACCCTGTTCATCTTTCCTCCTGGGTCCTAGCTGCCTGCACACCCTGTTCAGCTCTCCTCCTGGGTCCTAGCTGGCTGCACACCCTGTTCAGCTCTCCTCCTGGGTCCTAGCTGCCTGCACACCCTGTTCATCTTTCCTTCTGGGTCGTAGCTGCCTGCACACCCTGTTCAGCTCTCCTCCGGGGTCCTAGCTGCCTGCACACCCTGTTCAGCTCTCCTCCGGGGTCCTAGCTGCCTGCACACCCTGTTCATCTTTCCTCATGGGTCCTAGCTGCCTGCACACCCTGTTCAGCTCTCCTCCGGGGTCCTAGCTGCCTGCACACCCTGTTCATCTTTCCTCCTGGGTCCTAGCTGCCTGCACACCCTGTTCAGCTCTCCTCCTGGGTCCTAGCTGCCTGCACACCCTGTTCAGCTCTCCTCCTCGGTCCTAGCTGGCTGCACACCCTGTTCAGCTCTCCTCCGGGGTCCTAGCTGCCTGCACACCCTGTTCATCTTTCCTCCTGGGTCCTAGCTGCCTGCACACCCTGTTCAGCTCTCCTCCTGGGTCCTAGCTGCCTGCACACCCTGTTCAGCTCTCCTCCTGGGTCTTAGCCAAATGCACACCATTTAATTAACTCCCTGCCTGTTCTGCGCATTGCTGATCTGTGGTGGCTCAGAGCGATCACAGACAGCTTCTGCAGTTTCAGTTTGCTGGATGGGTGTGGATGGGAAGTGGATATGGGTGTGGCTGTTTGTGAAATGGGTGTGGCTAGGGGTGTGGCCTAAAAATTGTCGCGCCGCGAGTTGCGCGCCGCAAAATTTGTCCCTTTTCCCCTTCTTTAAAAGTTGGGAGGTATGGTAACATGCTGGCATCGAGTGCAGACATATTCACCCTTGAACGGCTGTTCAAGGCAGGCATACATCTGAGAGCATTGTCCATGGAGCATCTATTAAATGGGGATGAACAGTGTAGATAAAAGCAAAAAACAATGGGAAACTTGTAAGGAAAACTCCAAACTATGCTCCTGTGTCACACTATGATATTGTGTTTATACTATGCCCTTCCCTGCCCCCTCAGACTTTACTGCCCCTCACAAGCTCAGTGACCCTCGCTTACTGTGGCCGGGGTAAATAGTTCTGGTCGCACACACACGGCTCCGCTCCGTACACCTCGTACACACACGGCTCCGCTCCGTACACCTCGTACACACACGGCTCCGCTCCGTACACCTCGTACACACGCGGCTCCGCTCCGTACACCTCGTACACACACGGCTCCGCTCCGTACACCTCATACACACACGGCTCCGCTCCGTACACCTCATACACACACGGCTCCGTTCCGTACACCTCGTACACACACGGCTCCGCTCCGTACACCTCGTACACACACGGCTCCGCTCCGTACACCTCGTACACACACGGCTCCGCTCCGTACACCTCGTACACACACGGTGTTGAGGAGAGCCATAAGATGAAATACTTAATTAACCTCTTGACAAGGCAGTGTGGGAAATATGTCGATTTGCCTTACATAATTCAGGTTTCAGATCATATACATGACACAGATATAAAGGTGGCTGTCATTGCCTGTTTCTCCACACCTTGCCTGGAATGCAAGGAATGTCCAGGTGTAAGAAGATACCATATAAGAGAAGACCAACCCAAAGATCAGAAGACATCACAGACCAAACCATCAGCATGGATCCACTAAATGACGTCCCTCCCATTATTATGGTTTCATCCACTGGAGTCAGACCCGCCCATCAACAGCAACACGGATCTCCCCATTGGCTAGCTCATGGACTGTCCCACTAAATGGGCATATCTGAACTTGTGTACGCCCCTAGCCTATATCAAGAGGACGCATGCTCTTCTCTGTCTGTTTGGTGCAATTTTCTACTGTGACCAAGAAGAGACTTCATATCCGACTGTGTCTGGTGTGAATTCTTTTATGCATGCACTTGGCCCATATCAATTCGGCCAGGCAGTAGGCAACTAGTGATCTCTGGTTAAGAGTTCACCCTAACATTATTGGTGCCCAACGTGGAGCCAATAGACGGAGACACCTGAAATCCTGATGAACCGGCAACTGGAATGGCATGACGTGCTGGACACCCCAGGAAACTGATCACTTCCGAACGAGAGTACGGTAGGTCTGCTGATTTTTCATAATCTGTAGTCTTCCCGTGGTCTCGGTGGGGTGTGTGGCACTGATTGCCTGACTGTGTCCGGTTTGTTGGGGTATCTGTTGACGGGCAGACGGGTCTCACGGCTATTGGCCATATTAATCTCGGAAGAACCGTCACGTATTCAGTTGCCTGCTGCCTGTTGTGTGTATTTGTGATGTGATGTCTGTAAAACGTGTAAAGTATACGGTTTGTGGTTTTTGTAGTGCCAAGCTCAGACTGGGTGCAGAGCCTTTTTTTGTAGTGCCAAGCTCAGACTTGAGTGCAGAGCTTTTTGTAGTGCCAAGCTCAGATTAGGTGCAGAGCCAGATGTAAGTGCCAAGATCAGCTAGACTTAAGTGCAGAGCCATATGTAAGGGCCCAGCTTTAGCTAGACTGAGTGCAGAGTCTTACGTTATACATAAATCTAACCTTTTTAAAGTGTTTTCCTGGAGTGAATTGGCCGGTATAGACTCCTTGTAGTCAGGGGTGATACTAGGTATTTTTTTTGTATATTACGGAACGCAGAAATCAGACAGGGACCACGTGGCAGAATAAGGAAGGATTTGGAAGTGTGTGCTGCAAACTGCAGGTTTTCTTTAGTGTTTCAGTTATTTGTCATCTCCCCCGTCTTTTTGTTTGTCTGTTTTTATCTGGTATGCATAGAGAAAGATTGCTTGTTTGGTGTTGTTTATCTTGAGAGAAAGATGGAAAAATTGATGAAGCGGTGTCTAGTTGTGCCGGAAAGATCCGGATGAAAGTGGACTTTGTTGGGATGTGGGGACTCTAGGCCGCAATCCTGTGATAAACCATGTGCTAGTCATGGAGGCAGACATTTTAGGTAAGATTTTAAAATGGTGGACGAAGCACATGGCTACAGCATGATTGAGACAAAGAAAACAAAGTGAGTCAGGGGTTTGTGTGAAGAAGACCATGTGCTCTGTAAATGTTTGAGCAATGGATTGGATGGAGTACTATATATTTAGACAGAAAAATAAGTGTTTTTATCTATAATTAGACTTAGATCTGGGACATATGTGTGTGTATAAATATATATATGTATAAGTACAGACTATAGAAAATGGGGAGACAGAGTTTGAGCAGATGTGAGGTCAGTTTTCCCTTTTCTCTGCCACATGTTCCTACAGATTTTAAAATGGTGGATGAAGCACATGGCTGAATGGAGTAGTACATACTTAGACAGAAAAATTAGTGTTTTTAACTGTAGTTGGACCAGGACTGTGGATATGTAAACCTGTGTGTATATGTATATAGTATGGAATATAGGCAGGAAGGATAATTGGTTAAACTTGTAAGTTTAGCAGAAGTAAAATCAGTTTCTCCCTTCCCCCTCTCATGTGGTTCAACCACCCTTACACAAAGAAGTCATGTGCTATTCTGGCAGTGGCCATTTTGTTAGTAAATCTGTATGGAGCCCTCCAGTGCAGCTGACAAAACTGCTCTCACTGAATAACATATGAAGTGTTAGAAAATGTTTATAGCACTAAAAGATGGAACATTGAATGATTGGGTAGTTGTGGAAGACACTTAATATAGATCCAGTGTGCAGGTTGGATTGAGTCAGGACAGTCACAAGAAGCAATATCTTATTAATTAGTAAGCAATAAAATTAAAAAAAAAAAAACCTTTAAATAACGTACCTTTGCAGTAGAGGTAAAGATAAAGAAGTAAATAATAAATATTTCCGTTATGGATCTGATAGATTTATCCTGAGAGTTGCATGTTTTATAAAATAAAAATAAACAAATAAATCAACAGAAGAAGGGAAATTTGTCTCCTGCAGCTGAAGAAGCCTCTTTCCATCTGGTTTTGGGGGGAGGAGCAATCTTAAAAACTTGTGGAACAGGGTTTTTTTTGTCTCCCCTTGGAATCAATTGTGGGCCTGCTGTGAAAAGAGAGCAGCCCAAACATGGTCATGTTTCTTTTAAACAAAAAAAAAAAGAGGTCTTTCTGCATTTAATTCATTGTAAAGTGTATCAGAAAACATTATTGAAACTAGTTTTTTATTTTACTAATTTTATCCCAAAGAAATAAAAGTTAACTGTGGACATGTTTAGATTCATTGATAGCTTTTCAAGCATAGAAGTCTGTTAGATGATTTTTCTATGGCAAATCAACATTTTGTTTTCCCACATGGCCAGTTTATTTGTTCTAGATTCTTTTATCCCTTCAAGTTATAGGACAGTATCACAGAGATGCTGATAATGTCCTCAATGATTCAAATATGAACGCCCCTACATCCAATATCCAAAGGTGTGCTACGTTATTATAGTTAATAATAATAATATAATAATAATTTATTAATATATTTATTAATAATTACAATAATTTGTTTTAAGGAATGTGGATGATTTATGGAATTCTGTGTTTTATATTTAATGTATTGAATAATATGCTTTCTTTTTATAGAAAGAATGATTGCAATGCAGATTTCTGTGGTTCAAGCAAAGGTTATAAAAGCCATTGAAAGGGTTTTCCATTATTACGTTACAGATAAAAACAATATTTCTGGTGTTCCCGATTAGGTACAATCTATACAATGTGACTTTCATGCCTAAATGTAGAGCTCCGGAGCCACACATTTTTTTGAATCTAATTATGTTTTGGATAATAGATTCAAAAAGGGGGGGAAAGATGATGTGGAAAGTCACACGTATTATTTAAGGTTTTAATTTGTTCATCGATTGGGTTTTTCTATTAAGTGTTCTTTATATTTTTATCTGTAAGGAGGATACAGCAGACAGACATATATCTCATGATTGCTCTGATGTAACAAGAATTGTCAGGTTTTGAACATGTCTCAGATGAGCCCATTGCTAATGCAGATTTTGAGTTTTTCCGTAGATGGATCCAGATACCAAGATGCTGGTTGATTCTGCACTGGATATGCTGAGGTTACGCAACATGAGGTATTAAAAATCAAACCACTCCTCTCTCATCGGAATAGGAGAACGAGATGAAGATTTGCAATCACTGTGGTTTGTAGAGCGGAGGGGGGTAAGATAGTCAAAATGTGGATATAGGCAGCAGCCGGAGGAGATGCTCGCACAGGTGCACAACAAAGAAGCAGTGAATGGGCCTAGAGTTGAGAGTCCTTATACAAAGCAGACCAGTACCTCGGTGGCTCCTGTCACGTCGTCCGTGACATTGGTCACTCCTTGTGTTCTTAAATCCTTACAGGAACAAGCGATTCAGCAAGGAACGGAGTGTGAGACGCAGGGAGCCAGTGACTGAGGAAGGTCTGTGGATAAAGGGCGGTAAGCTTTCTCTGCCGTGAGCGTTCTACTCAATAATGGCCCAGGTAACCCATGTGACAAAGGTGTTGGGATGGACAAGATATGGGCGGCACCACTGCTCAGTACCCAGGTGGCCAGACACGTCCAGTCTTGTAAGACGTGTGCCTATTAAGGTAGAAAAACTGTAAAGACCTCGTAGCAACACCCCCTCATCCGCTCTACTGCTCCGGTGATTGCAGATTAGTCATATACATCTACCATGAGTAGGTTTATATGAGTTTTGTGCGTGTTGTGTGAATTTCTTTTCAGGCCTGCCCTGAAACATATCCAGTGTGGAAAGCATTACTGCTGAAAAACTCATGGTGCTGGTGGTATGTAAAAATGGAGTTCCTAAAAAGCCACTGCGAAGAGGGGAGAAATGCGTTGCGCTTCTTTCATGCTAAGTGTCTGATAAATATGCGTTTATTTTATTAGCCTGAGTGTGAATTGGACAGTGGAGGGTCTGTGATCGGACGAGATCTCCTCATGACTTTACCTGGACTTATTATTGTATTTATACAGTGGGTACATGTTATACATGTGAGATATTTAATTTATTTTAGGGTTTGGTCCTTCAATTTTGCTGTATCATATTGATTTAAGCTACCAAACAGCTATGTAAATACAGAGTGTGAATATTTAATCTTTTGGAAAGAATTGGATATGTATAATTGCATATAGACGCCTCTTTATCCCCGGTATCTCACGGTTTCTATATTCCCTCACTGACATTAGCAGCACGTATTAGCTTAGCAGTGTAGGGATAGGGAGGGTGAGCCGTCGGTGAGCGGGGGCGCCAATTCGCCTTATAGGGTGCCGACCTCCGCTGCGAGGTAGGGAGACTTTAGGGCTATTGCCCCAATCCCTGCCCCCTCCTTTATTGGAATATTTAATTGTGTCTATAGTCAAATGGGTGTATGTTGTTTGGAATTTTAATGATTATAACATAATCATGTAACGATCCACAAGATAATGGTGAACGCTGCAAATCATGTAACAAATGTTCGTTTTCCTTTAATAATTAGATCTTTATATAAGGTATTTTTGGTTTAGTACCTAGAGCGTGATTATATTTCTCACAGATACTGCAGATACAGTGTGATATCCTGACCAGTGATGTATGAGCCGTATACAACTGCCTATATAGTGTGTTAAACATGTGTATCCTCCAATTCCAGATCCTAAATCAGTGTCAGGAGCACGTGGTCTCCAGCCAGGAGACTGGGTGATCTTAAAAAGACAAGTCAGAATGAGCCATGAGTCAGAATCAGCTTATCCCAACCACAGCGACTTCCATAAAGCTTGAGGGAAAACCCATCTGGAGACAACAACCACTGTAAAGAGTCCATCATACCAGCAGAATGAGGGTCACAACACACATAGTGCTGGATTATCTCACATAGAACTTTATGGAGAATTTCTAGATTGGGGATGATACATGGGAAATAACCATAAGGGAACAATGGGTACAGGAACATTACACAAATAAGGGCTTATGGTGGGAAAGACATTATCTGACCTGAACCAATCAATTATTTTAAGGGTTTAAGTGACTTAAGGATAACATACACTTATAGGTAACTGGTATTGTTTTATTTGTTGGTATTTGAAGCCGTAAAAGTGCTACTCTGTGTTACTGAAGGTAATCGGATCCATGTGTAAGGGAAATCTTGTTAAAAGCCTCCTGGTGGTAGACTATAGACCCGAGACAAAAAGAGATCCATTAGTGTTGTGATACAATTAGGTGTATTAAGGTAGAAAAGTCTCGAAGACGCGGACAGCACTTGGATATTGACTGAGAATCAGTCTTTCAGAAACAGTAACGCTAAAAGCTGCAGCATAACAGTAAGAAGCTTATTGTTACAATTGCCTTACTCTTTCTAATCGATTAATCTCGAAATCTGAGTGAGCTCGTCAGCATTATATAGTCTGTTCTAGTTACCTATACCTCTGTGAACTGTGTGTGCGGGATGTGATCAACGCTCTGATCAGCAGTCTGTACCAGCGGGGGCAAAGGCTTAGTATTGCTTGTATAGTGGATAGCAAAACAAAAAAAGGTTACAGTTAAAGTGTCGCGGGCGGGGAGGAGGGTGTCGGCACACTACGCTCACCCCCTTCTGCTCGGGTCCGGCGGCCGCTGCTCAGTGGTGGCTCGAGCTGTAGGCTGGATCCCGGGGGTTTCTCGAGCGGCACTCCTCGCCCGTGAGTGAAAGGGGTTTGTTGGGTGTGGGGATTGTTTATTGTCCGTGACGCCACCCACGGTTGTGGTGATTTCACCACCGCTGCTCAATACGGGGATCCCGGGGATGGTGATGTGGAGCAGCCAGGTGTTGTGTTGCCCCTCCGTGGGTAGGGGTTGGTGATCCCGGGGCCCGGTGATGGTTTGGGAGGTGCAGGGCCTGGTGGGCGCAGGGACGCGGGGGCAGCGCTGTGCCTTGCGGCACTGTGGTACTCACTCAGCCTGAGACGTGGACACAGTTTGTACGGTAAACCAAACGGCTGGTAAGACGGTCCCACGGATGGCTGCACTTGCTCTCCCGGTAGGTGACGGTGATGTCCCTCTTCCTTGCACCTTGGTGTACTTGATGGTTGCGATGGGTCCCCACCGGTAACCCGCTCCCCGGCTTCAAGCTGGACCGGGGGAGCTCTACTCTTTGCCCGCAGGCGCTGGCCCTAAGAAACTGGTGCCTTGGCGGTGGCGGTGTCTCTTCTATACTGGCTGGGCTGTTGCCTTCAATCGGGACTTGGTTGTTGGGGGATCTACGTCCCCTTCACTGACGGATTTGGCAAATTTGGCGACTCCTAGCCTTGCCGGGGTCCGAGAGGCCCCTGCCCTGGTGCTGACTGTCCTTCGGAACACTGCTCCAGACCGCCGGGCACACAGCCAACGGGGTCCTTCCAGGAACTTCCAAACGGTCCCCCTCCAGACAGTCACCGCCGTCGCTGACCTTGCTGACCTGGTCCTACACACAGCTGGACCCTTCAGGCTTTCTTTCTTTACTGTCACCTCACTTGCTTTCCTCCTTTACCACTTTTCTTCCTTCACTTTCACTTAGCTGTTTACTCTAGCCCTGTCTGGGCTACTCCTTCACTCCTTCCACTTCCTCCTCCCTGACTAGACTTCGTTGTTTACTCAAGCTCGTCCCTGAGCTGACTGCCTGGTTTCTCCCGCCTCCAGAACTGTGAGCTCCTCGGTGGGCGGAGCCAACCGCCTGGCCCACCCCCTGGTGTGAATCATCAGTCTCTGGAGGAAGGCAACAAGGATTTTTGGTTAGCTTAGATGTTCCTACCTGGGATGTAGGGTGTGGTGGTGTGTGACCTGTGTCCCCTGGCTTGCCCAGGGCGACACAAAAGCATTAGAGCTGATGTGTTAGAGGACCACGGTAGGGTCAGAAGGTTAATAAAGTATTTAGGGGGGACTGTTGAGGAGAGCCATAAGATGAAATACTTAATTAACCTCTTGACAAGGCATTGTGGGAAATATGTCGATTTGCCTTACATAATTCAGATTTCAGATCATACACATGACACAGATATAAAGGTGGCTGTCATTGCCTGTTTCTCCACACCTTGCCTGGAATGCAAGGAATGTCCAGGTGTAAGAAGATTCCATATAAGAGAAGACCAACCCAAAGATCAGAAGACATCACAGACCAAACCATCAGCATGGATCCACTAAATGACGTCCCTCCCATTATTATGGTTTCATCCACTGGAGTCAGACCCGCCCATCAACAGCAACACGGATCTCCCCATTCGCTAGCCCATGAACTGTCCCACTAAATGGGCATATCTGAACTTGTGTACGCCCCTAGCCTATATTAAGAGGACGCATGCTCTTCCCTGTTCTGTTTGGTGCCATTTTCTACTGTGACCAAGAAAAGACTTCATATCCGACTGTGTCTGGTGTGGATTCTTTTATGCATGCACTTGGCCCATATCAATTCGGCCAGGCAGTAGGCAACTAGTGATCTCTGGTTAAGAGTTCACCCTAACAACGGCTCCGCTCCGTACACCTCGTACACACGGCTCCGCTCCAGACACCTCGTACACACACAGCCCCGCTCCGTACGCCTCGTACACACACGGCTCCGCTCAATACACCTCGTACACACACGGATCTGCTCCGTACACCTCGTACACACACGGCTCTGCTCCGTACACCTCGTACACACACACACACGGCTCCGCTCCGTACATCTCGTAAACACGTGGCTCCGCTCCATACACCTTTTACACACACGGCTTTGCTCCGTACACCTCGAACACACACGGCTCTGCTCCGTACACACACGGCTCCACTATGTACACATCGTACACACACGGCTCCGCTCCGTACACCTCGTACACACACGGCTCCGCTCCGTACACCTCGTACACACACGGCTCCGCTCCGTACACATCGTACACACACGGCTTCGCTCCGTACACCTCGTACACACACGGCTCTGCTCCGTACACCTCGTACACACACGGCTCCGCTTCGTACACCTCGTACACACACGGCTCCGCTCCGTACACCTCGTACACACACGGCTCCGCTCCGTACACCTCGTACACACACGGCTCCGCTCCGTACACCTCGTACACACATGGCTCTGCTCCGTACACCTCGTACACACACGGCTCTGCTACATCCACACTGTAAACCCCTCCGGACCCCACACATAAACTTCCCCTCATCCAGCACCATGACACCCAGCACAGCGGAATCCTGCATACACTGAGGAGCTGATCATGTGACCCCTGACTCCTCCCCTCCATGTGACATCATCACAGGTCCTGTAAGCACAGAGCAGCCATATATCTAGGGTCGTGGCTAAATCCCAGTGGCTAGAAGGACCTGGTCCCTCTGCCCACTGGGAAATAGCCGACTCTATAGAGAGAAAGCTAAATCCCAGTGGGCTAAAGGACCAGGTCCCTCCTTCCACTGGGATTTAGCTTTCTCTATCCAGAGCCGGCTATTTCCCAGTGAGCAGAGGGACCAGGTCCTTCTGCCCACTGGGATTTAGCCTGCTGTGTATGAGAAAGCTAAATCCTAGTGGGCTAAAGGACCAGGTCCTAATAAGAGTTTTAATACAATTCTTAGTGGGAAAAAAAGACCAGGTCCTTCTGCCCACTGGGATTTAGCCTGTTCTCTATGAGAAATCTAAATCCTAGTGGGCTAAAGGACCAGGTTCCAATAAGTGTTTTAATACAATTCTTAGTGGAAAAAAGGACCAGGTCCTTCTGCCCACTGGGAATTAGCCTGCTCTACATAAGAAAGTTAAATCCTAGTGGGCTAAAGGATCAGGTCCTAATGAGTGTTTTAATACAATTCTTAGTGGGAAAAAGGACTGGGTCCTTCTGCCCACTAGGATTTAGCCTGCTCTCTATGCGAAAGCTAAATCCTAGTGGGCTAAAGGACCAGGTCCCAATAACTGTTTTAATACAAGACTTAGTGATCTAATGGACCAGGTCCTTCTGCCCACTGGGATTTAGCCTGCTCGCTATGAAAATGCTAAACTCTAGTGGGCTAAAGGACCAGGTCCCTAGGGGCGTTTTTAAAATGGACACACTTGGCTAAAAACCATGTCATCATGCCAATTGGGATTTATTTTACTGTATCTGTAGATTATCTGCAGTAGAATCATAGAATGTTATAGTTGGACGGGATCTCCAGGGTCATCAGGTTCAACTCCCTGCTCAAAGCAAGATTCACTATATCATCCCACACAGGTGTCTGTCCAGTCTCCTTTTTACGTCTTCCATTGAAGGGGAACTCACTACCTCTTGTGGTTCCAGTCATTGATCACCCTCACTGTCAAAAGGTTTTTATTCCAAAATCTAATCTGTGACGCTTCCCAATCAGTTTCATTCCATTGCTTCTATTCTTTCCTTGTCCTTGTCCTTGTCAACCCTAGTTCGACAGCCTTTGAGATATTTGCAGACGGCTATTAAGATTCCTCTCCGTTTTCTTTTTTTCAAGCTAAACATTCCCAAATCCTGTAACCATTCCTCATCGGACAGTTTATAGACCGGTCACCATTCTGGCTGCTCTTCTGTGAACTTGCTCCAATTTGTTGATGTCTTTTTTTAAGACGTGGTGCTCAGAATTGCAGATGAGGTCTGACCAAAGAGGAGTAGAGGGTGATAATTACTTCACGTGATCGATGGCTGGCAAGCTTTTCTCCCCCCATTCAATTTTTGTGTCTCCCCTATTTCCTCATAGAATGTAAGCTTACGAGCAGGGCCCCCACTCCTCCTGGTATCTTAATTTTGTTATTTTGTATTCTCATATTGTCTGTACATGTCCCC
Organism: Anomaloglossus baeobatrachus; assembly: GCF_048569485.1. Classification (NCBI taxonomy): domain Eukaryota; kingdom Metazoa; phylum Chordata; class Amphibia; order Anura; family Aromobatidae; genus Anomaloglossus; species Anomaloglossus baeobatrachus. The sequence goes on along the minus strand of NC_134357.1, from coordinate 574,380,379 downwards.
TCTGAATTGTAAAGCGCTGTGGAATATGTTGGCGCTATAGAAATAAAACTTATTATCTGTGCTTCTGTTAATACATTGCAAAATTGTGCTTGTCTTTTTTGCTGCTGCATCACACTGTTGACTCATGTTCAGTCTGTCATCTATCAGTATGGGATTAGTATATTAGTGGTACTAGATTTGAAAGTGTTCACATTATTTTTTTTCACATTGACTAACTGATATGGAAGACTACAATGTAAGCTCTTAGGTTGCATGTACAGCAGCTGACGCAGTGTCAGCCCGCCTGTGGAAATGTGAGTGTGCTCTGCAGGAGAATGCAGCAGTCCGCGCCTACTATCAGGGTTCAGTGTGCTACCTACTTTTGCTTTTTTCTCCCTATGGAGAACATTCTGGCCACAGGAACATAAATTGACATGCTGCAGCTTGGAAAGCCGCGCCACATGTAAGTTTACGGAGCAAGAGATTTCTATAAATCCATCCACTGTGCTTGTACTGTAGAACGCAGCATTCTGTATGCAAACAAACACGCTACTTCCAAAATGTTGCAAACACTGACTGTGCAAATACACTGTGTGCAGAATTATTAGGCAAATGAGTATTTTGATCACATGATGCTTTTTATACATGTTGTCCTACTCCAAGCTGTATAGGCTTGAGAGCCAACTATCAATTAAGTAAATCAGGTGATGTGCATCTCTGTAATGAGGAGGGGTCTGGTGTAATGACATTAACACCCTATATAAGGTGTGCTTAATTATTAGGCAACTTCCTTTCCTTTGGCAAAATGGGTCAGAAGAGAGATTTGACGGTCTCTGAAAAGTCCAAAATTGTGAGATGTCTTTCAGAGGGATGCAGCAGTCTTGAAACTGACAAACATTTGAAGCGTGATCACCGAACAATCAAGCGTTTCATGTCAAATAGCCAACAGGGTCGCAAGCAGCGTGCTGGGCAAAAAAGGCGCAAAATAACTGCCCATGAATTGATGAAAATCAAGCGTAAAGCTGCCAAGGTGCCATTTGCCACCAGTTTGGCCATATTTCAGAGCTGCAACGTTACTGGAGTATCAAAAAGCACAAGGTGTGCCATACTCAGGGACATGGCCAAGGTAAGGAAGGCTGAAAAACCACCACCTTTGAACAAGAAACATAAGCTAAAACGTCAAGACTGGGCCAAGAAATATCTTAAGACTGGTTTTTCAAAGGTTTTATGGACTGATGAAATGAGTGTGACTCTTGATGGGCCAGATGCTGGATCAGTAAGGGGCAGAGAGCTCTACTCCGACTCAGACGCCAGTAAGGTGGAGGTGGGGAACTGGTATGGGCTGGTATCATCAAAGATGAACTTGTGGGACCTTTTCGAATTGAGGATGGAGTGAAGCTCAACTCCCAGACCTACTGCCAGTTTCTGGAAGACAACTTCAAGCAGTGGTACAGGAAGAAGTCGGTATCGTTCAAGAAAAACATGATTTTCATGCAGGACATTGCTCTATCACATGCATCCAACTACTCCACAGCGTTGCTGAAAAGTAAAGATCTAAAAGATGAAAAAAATAATGACATGGCCCCCTTGTTCACCTGATCTGAACCCCATAGAGAACCTGTGGTCCCTCATAAAATGTTAGATCTACAGGGAGGGAAAACAGTGCTCCTCTCGGAACAGTGTCTGTAGGCTGTGGTGGCTGCTGCATGCAATGTTGATCGTAAACAGATCAAGCAACTGACAGCATCTATGGATGGTCGGCTGCTTAGTGTCATCATAAAGAAAGGTGGCTATATTGGTCACTCATTTTTTGGGGTTTTGTTTTTGCATGTCAGAAATGTTTATTTCTAAATTTTGTGCAGTTATATTGGTTTACCTGGTGAAAATAAACAAGTGAGATGGGGATATATTTGGTTTTTATTAAGTTGCCTAATAATGCTGCACAGTAATAGTTACCTGCACAAACAGATATCCTCCTAAGATAACCAAATCTAAAAAAAACCCCACTCCAACTGCCAAAAATATTAAGCTTTGATATTTATGAGTCTTTTGGATTGATTGAGAACATAGTTGTTGATCAATAATAAAAAAATCCTCTAAAATACAACTTGCCTAATAATTCTGCACGCGGTGTAAATGTACACTCCCAAACCAGATTGAGCACCGTCTTCACTGCGGTGATGTTCTATGCTGTTTGGCTGTGACATCACGTCAACATTGCTGCAGCCAATCACAGATCTCCGTGGCTCATCCGATGTAACTGGAACAAGTTGCTAAGGTCAGTGATTGGCTGGAAGAGATCAATGTCTTGATGTAGACAGTTCTGAACGTTACTAAAGTTTCTTGTTATGTTACACATGGAGTCGAAGGAAAGAAAAAAAATTAATGAGTAGTTAATCAGGATAAGACCTTTAGTTGCAGGGCAGCCTTTGCAGATGTTTTTTTTTCTTTCAACTCACTATTACAAACTTTGCTATGTAAGGTTTGTTTTCCCTTTAAAGTGGTTATTTTATGAAATAAATCTATTCACAATGATGTACATGCTGCCATAATCACCATATAGGTGAAATGGGTCTGACCGCAGCTTGTAATGTATTCCATGTAATAGGGCGGTCGTTCAATGCTTCATAACTTCTGTCAGGGCCATCAATCACTAGTGAGTAACGTTATGCCAGGTAATAAAATGAAGAGTTAAGGATGTGGTCCGGTCAGAGGCCGTTCTCACACCTCCTGTCCGTCTGCCACACATTACACACCGGCCAGGTAATATAATGAAGAGCTAAGGCTGTGGTGCGGTCAGAGGCCGTTCTCATACCTCCTGTCCATCTGCCACACATTACACACCGGCCAGGTAATACAATGACGAGCTAAGGATGTGGTGCGGTAGAGGCCGTTCTCACACCTCCTGTCCGTCTGCCACACATTACACACCGGCCACTGTCACAGGTCTGGGAAGTTAACCAACAGCAATTCCATCTTTAGGCCCTGTGCGCACGCGGCGTATTTTGCCACATTTTTTGGTGGTTTGTTGTCCAAAACTGTATGCATTGTCTTCCCCAGCAAAGTCTATGAGAATTCAGACAGGCTGTGCACACGTCACTTCTTTGTTCCTTGCAGTTTTTGTGGAATGAAAAAGCAGCAGCATGTCACTTCTTTCTGTGTTTTGGAGGACTGGCAGATCAATCCCACGCTGGCTCCAGGTCAGCGGGGGATTGATCCCCGGTGTCTGGTCAGATGCTTGTCCCCATAAAAAAATCTATGGGGACCAGAATCCGGCACAAAGGGGTAGGAGCAAGCACTTCATACTCACCGATCACCGGCACGGCTGTCACACTGCTCCTGCGGCCTCTCATTCTTCTTCCTGGACCGCTCATTAGGATCATACATATTCACGGCTTCCCCTGCCCACTAGTGGCTGTGATTGGTTGCAGTCAGATGCACCCCCACACTGACTGACAGCTGTCTGACTGCAACCAATCACAGCCGCCGGTGGGTCTATATTGTACAGTAAAATAACAGCGTGCAGTCCCCTCAATTTTGATACCCAGCTAAGGTAAAGCCTCACAACTGGTAGCTGGAATTCTCAGACTGGGGAGGCCTATGGTTATTAGGCTGCCCCTCCCCCAGCCTAAAAATATCAGCCTGCAGCCTCCCGGATCACCGCATCCATTAGATGTGACAATCCCAGCACTTTACCTGGATCATCTTGATTGCCCTGGTGTGATGGTAATCGGGGTAATAAGGAGTTAATAGCAGCCCATAGCTGCCACTAAGTCCTAAATTAGTGATGGTAGAATCTATGAGACCCCATAGAAGAGAGGAAATCCAGCAACAGCTTAATTAAAAGAAACTTTATTAAAGACAGTGGGAAAAAAAGGACACCCTGTCCATCACCGCGTCTCACACAGATGACTGCTCTTAATCATTACAATATCAAAGTGAATGTGGCCACTAATAAAACCCACACAACCTCTGAGGGGGGAACAAACACTGTCACTGAATCATCAAATCACCAAGACACCAGCAAATGACAACTACAATGATAGAAGATTACAAGAAGCATCAATACAAACATTATATAAGTACACCCCATATAATACACAGTACAGGGAATATATAAGTACACCCCATATAATACACAGCACAGAGAATATATAAGTACACCCCATATAATACACAGCACAGAGAATATATAAGTACACCCCATATAATACACAGCACATGGAATATATACACAGAGATATCCTCTTATGTCACTTGTGGGATTCTCTCCAATAGATGAAACCTTCATATTCAGTGGATGAGGAAGAATTCTCTGTGGAGCCGATATTGCCCCGAACTCTATAAAGAAAAATGACCAATAATTAGTAATAATAATAATAATAATAATAATAATAATAATAATAATAATAATGCCACAAATTCCCATAAACTGTGTATAATGAATGCGCTGATAATCACCTGCTAATAAACACATCAGTATCAGTCACAGATCATTGTGGAATTCAGCCCTTTGGGATCTCTGGCTCCAGCTTTCATATCCAATGGGCTTCCCTTATATACAGTGACCGCTCCAATCCCCTCCTCCTGGATCTATCCCCCCGCTCCATGCCTCTAATGGGAAAAGACAACAGGGACGCCGGGTGCTGCTCTGCGACTCCCCCACAGACAGAGCATTGCATTCCCCCCCCCTTCCCCCAGGCAGAGCATCGCACCCTCTCTCTCCCCCCCTTCCCACAGGCAAAGCATCGCACCCTCTCTCTCTCCCCCCCTTCCCCCAGGCAGAGCATTGCACCCTCTCTCTCTCCCCCCCTTCCCCCAGGCAGAGCATCGCACCCTCCCCCCCCCCCCCCCCCTTCCAGCAGGCAGAGCATCACACCCTCTCTCCCCCCCTTCCCCCAGGCAGAGCATCGCACCCTCTCTCCCCCCCTTCCCCCAGGCAGAGCATCGCACCCTCTCTCCCCCCCTTCCCCCAGGCAGAGCATCGCACCCTCTCCCCCCCCCCCACAGGCAGAGCATCGCACCCCCTCTCCCCCCCCTCCCACAGGCAGAGCATCGCACCCTCTCTCCCCCCCCTTCCCACAGGCAGAGCATCGCACCCTCTCTCTCTCTCCTCCCCTTCCCACAGGCAGAGCATCGCACCCTCTCTCTCCCCCCTTCCCCCAGGCAGAGCATCGCACCCTCTCTCTCCCCCCTTCCCCCAGGCAGAGCATCGCACCCTCTCTCTCTCTCCCCCCCTTCCCGCAGGCAGAGCATCGCACCCTCTCTCTCTCTCCCCCTTCCCGCAGGCAGAGCATCGCACCCTCTCTCTCTCTCCCCCTTCCCACAGGCAGAGCATCGCACCCTCTCTCCCCCCCTTCCCACAGGCAGAGCATCGCACCCTCTCTCCCCCCCTTCCCACAGGCAGAGCATCGCACCCTCTCTCCCCCCCTTCCCACAGGCAGAGCATCGCACCCTCTCTCCCCCCCTTCCCACAGGCAGAGCATCGCACCCTCTCTCCCCCCCTTCCCACAGGCAGAGCATCGCACCCTCTCTCCCCCCCTTCCCACAGGCAGAGCATCGCACCCTCTCTCCCCCCCTTCCCACAGGCAGAGCATCGCACCCTCTCTCCCCCCCTTCCCACAGGCAGAGCATCGCACCCTCTCTCCCCCCCTTCTCACAGGCAGAGCATCGCACCCTCTCTCCCCCCCCTTCCCACAGGCAGAGCATCGCACCCTCTCCCTCCCCACAGGCAGCGCATCGCACCCTCCCCCTTCCCACAGGCAGCGCATCGCACCCTCTCTCTCCCCCTTCCCACAGGCAGAGCATCGCACCCTCTCTCTCCCCCTTCCCACAGGCAGAGCATCGCACCCTCTCTCTCCCCCTTCCCACAGGCAGAGCATTGCACCCTCTCTCTCCCCCTTCCCACAGGCAGAGCATTGCACCCTCTCTCTCCCCCTTCCCACAGGCAGAGCATTGCACCCTCTCTCTCCCCCTTCCCACAGGCAGAGCATCGCACCCTCTCTCTCCCCCTTCCCACAGGCAGAGCATCGCACCCTCTCTCTCCCCCTTCCCACAGGCAGAGCATTGCACCCTCTCTCTCCCCCTTCCCACAGGCAGAGCATCGCACCCTCTCTCTCCCCCTTCCCACAGGCAGAGCATCGCACCCTCTCTCTCCCCCTTCCCACAGGCAGAGCATTGCACCCTCTCTCTCCCCCTTCCCACAGGCAGAGCATTGCACCCTCTCTCTCCCCCTTCCCACAGGCAGAGCATTGCACCCTCTCTCTCCCTCTTCCCACAGGCAGAGCATTGCACCCTCTCTCTCCCTCTTCCCACAGGCAGAGCATCGCACCCTCTCTCTCCCCCTTCCCACAGGCAGAGCATTGCACCCTCTCTCTCCCCCTTCCCACAGGCAGAGCATTGCACCCTCTCTCTCCCTCTTCCCACAGGCAGAGCATCCCACCCTGTCTCTCTCTCCCTCTTCCCACAGGCAGAGCATCCCACCCTCTCTCTCCCTCTTCCCACAGGCAGAGCATCCCACCCTGTCTCTCTCTCCCTCTTCCCACAGGCAGAGCATCCCACCCTGTCTCTCTCTCTCCCCCCCTTCCCACAGGCAGAGCATTGCACCCTCTCTCTCTCCTCCCCTTCCCACAGGCAGAGCATCGCACCCTCTCTCCCCACAGTCAGAGCATCGCACCTACTGCTACACACTATTGCACCCAGAGACGGTGACCTACAATCCCTTTTTATTTCCTCCTGAGGCTCATACATGATAAGCTCCATCAGATATTACCTCCTGTTACATCACAAACGTCGGGGTAGAAAAACAGCAGAAACAGGGAAGAGGGGAAACATCCTGCTGCTTGTACGGCAACTGCGCACTGACTGCCGGGAACTACAGGCTCCTCCCACACAAGAGGCCGGTCACATGGGCGTGACGTCAGCAGAGGTCCTTCTGCCCACTGGGATCTAGCCTCTACCATATATCTAGTGTGCGGCTCTGCAGGTGGAGGTGTGTGGAGATTCCCCATTACTGGGGCAGGCGGCATTAACCCCTTCAGCTCTGAGACTTTCTTGAGGTTTTCTCTCGCTGATTTCTATGAATAATGAGGATTTTGTTGCTTTTCCTTTTTAATAGATACAGACGCCCCAACTATGAGAGGCCGGAAGTGAGGAAACCCGTCTGTCCTCAGTCCTCGCCCCCTTTCTACCCTCGGTCCTCGGCCCCTTTCTACCCTCGGTCCTCGGCCCCTTTCTGCCCTCAGTCCTCGGCCCCCGTCTGCCCTCAGTCCTCGGCCCCTTTCTTTCCTCAATCCTCGGCCCCTTTCTGCCCTCGGTCCTCGGCCCCTTTCTGCCCTCGGTCCTCGGCCCCTTTCTGCCCTCGGTCCTCGGCCCCTTTCTGCCCTCGGTCCTCGGCCCCTTTCTGCCCTCGGTCCTCGGCCCCTTTCTGCCCTCGGTCCTCGGCCATTTTCTACCCTCGGTCCTCGGCCCCTTTCTGCCCTCGGTCCTCGGCCCCTTTCTGCCCTCAGTCCTCGGCCCCTTTCTGCCCTCAGTCCTCGGCCCCTTTCTGCCCTCAGTCCTCGGCCCCTTTCTGCCCTCAGTCCTCGGCCCCTTTCTGCCCTCAGTCCTCGGCCCCTTTCTGCCCTCAGTGCTCGGCCCCTTTCTGCCCTCAGTGCTGGGCCCCTTTCTGCTCTCAGTGCTCGGCCCCTTTCTGCCCTCAGTGCTCGGCCCCTTTCTGCCCTCAGTGCTCGGCCCCTTTCTGCCCTCAGTGCTCGGCCCCTTTCTGCCCTCAGTGCTCGGCCCCTTTCTGCCCTCAGTGCTCGGCCCCTTTCTGCTCTCAGTGCTCGGCCCCTTTCTGCTCTCAGTGCTCGGCCCCTTTCTGCTCTCAGTGCTCGGCCCCTTTCTGCTCTCAGTGCTCGGCCCCTTTCTGCCCTCGGTCCCTTTCTGCCCTCGGTCCTCTTCTGCCCTCGGTCCTCGGCCCTATTCTGCCCTCGGTCCTCGGCCCTATTCTGCCCTCCTTCATCGGCCCCTTTCTGCCCTCAGTGCTCGGCCCCTTTTGGTCCTCACACAGTATAATGTCCCCGCAGAATGTTCTCATTATATGTTTCACCTTATTCTCTCCAGTAATTGTATTATTACAGCGGATTATCTATGATGTTACATCATCATCTTCTCCCCATTCAGGTCCCTACAATATCGGATCCTCTCAGTGGAGATCTTCTATAGAAGAGAATTCTGCTGATTGCCCCGTGAAGGATGGATATGGACAGGGACAAGATGGCGGAGAGGATATTACACCTCACCCTAGAGATCCTCTTCCGGCTTACTGGAGAGGTGAGAGATTCTGATGACGTAACATTACATCATTCTTATCTATGGGAATAACAGATGGACAGAACTGGAGAGGTGAGGACTCTGGAAATGTCTGGAGTGAGATTTATTACTGTGTCTCTCCATAACCAGGATTACACAGTAGGGAAGAAGACCTCTAGTGAGCGCTGTCAGGCCCCTGTGTCTGAGGGATGGGGAAGACCCCTGAGCCCAATCACGGGGCCTCCACCTCACCCCCCGATACATGAGGACATCAATGACCAGAAGATCCTAGAACTCACCTACAAGATGATTGAGCTGCTGACTGGAGAGGTGACACTGCTGGGAATGCTGGGACATTATACAGTAACGCTATGAAGGGATCGGGGGTGACGGTGTCATTGTATGTGTCAGGTTCCTATAAGGTGTCAGGACGTCACCGTCTATTTCTCCATGGAGGAGTGGGAGTATTTAGAAGGACACAAAGATCTGTACAAGGACGTCATGATGGAGGTTCCCCAGCCCCTCACATCACCAGGTAATAGACAGGACTAAATACACACGGCCTATAATTATCTGTATGTAAGGAATGAATTCAGTCCCTGTATGTGTCTCCTCCAGTTCTATCCAGTAAGAGGACAACACCAGAGAGATGTCCCTGTCCTCTTCTCCCACAGGACTGTAAACAAGAAGATCCCGATGTTCCTCAGGATGTGTTTCCTCCAGCTCTATCCTGTAAGAGATATCTACTCATGTACTTTCTGCACTAATTTTGTGTTTACATTTTTAGACTTTCTGCTCTGGGTTTTTCAGCTGTATTTTCTTTGCTTCTGCTTCTTCTGCTGTTTTGTTTCTAGCGCCTTCTCTATGTTGTTATGATGGCAACTCAAAGACCTGCAGAGGGTTCATGAATACCCTGTTTCCCCGAAAACATGACCAAAACCGAAAATAAGCCATAGCATGATTTTATGGGATTTTTGGGGAATGCTTGAAATATAAGCCCTACTCAAAAAAAAAAACCTACTTACAATCAGGGCCAGCGTTGGGAAGAGTTAAACTGCGCAATTTCTCAAAAACTCCGCTCTCTTAGTGACCCCATCAGTTGTATTCTAATGTTGATTGTTTAAGAACCTTTAATGACTTCAAAGTCATGTGACATGATGTAACTAAAGGTCTCTTAATTGCAGGAGTCTAAACTGAACAGGACACGGGCTGGCATTAGGAAAAAGGGAGAGCAAATTGGAATTGTGCGACTTTTGTAGATTGGCCAGAAGAAGGGTGAAGCTACTGCTTTTGGTTACAAAGCCTAAGGATAGGCATTCAATTTTACAGTCCAGTCCCTATTAAATATCTGGCATCTGTCTGTAACTATTACACTGAGAAGTATACAAGGCACTCCCAAGATGATTGAAGAAATATTTATTCATGTGCTTAACAAAAACGTTTTCGGTCCTATGTGGACCTTCCTCAGTAGCACATATGTGAGGGAAAACGCTGTGTGGGCTGTCAGACGTGGAATCCACCGCTGTATGTTGGCTGCCATCAGCGGTGGATTCCACGTCTGACAGCCCACACATCGTTTTCCCTCACATATGTGCTACTGAGGAAGGTCCACATAGGACCGAAAACGTTTTTGTTACGCACATGAATAAATATTTCTTCAATCATCATGGGAGTGCCTTGTATACTTCCCACTGTTTGGCTTTGGAACCTGAAGTGCACCCCAATATCTCCTAGACGCATATATAGGAAGTGCCATTCTCTTCTTGCTGTAACTATTACACTGTGCACAGAATTATTAGGCAAATGAGTATTTTGATCACATGATACTTTTTATACACGTTGTCCTACTCCAAGTTGTATAGGCTGAGAGCCAACTACCAATTAAGTAAATCAGGTGATGTGCATCTCTGTAATGAGGAGGGGTGCAGTGTAATGACATCAATCCCCTATATAATGTGTGCTTAATTATTACGCAACTTCCTTTCCTTTGGCAAAATGGGTCAGAAGAGACATTTGACGGGCTTTGAGAAGTCCAGAATTGTGAGATGTCTTGCAGAGGGATGCAGCAGTCTTGAAATTGCCAAACTTTTGAAGCGTGATCACCGAACAATCAAGTGTTTCATGACAAATAGCCAACAGGGTCGCAAGAAGTGTGTTGGGCAAAAAAGGCACAAAATAACTGCCCATGAATTGAGGAAAATCAAGTGTGAAGCTGCCAAGATGCCATTTGCCACCAGTTTGGCCAGATTTCAGAGCTGCAGCGTTATTGGAGTATCAAAAAGCACAAGGTCTGCCATACTCAGGGACATGGCCAAGGTAAGGAAGGCTGAAAAACGACCACTTTTGAACAAGAAACATAAGATAAAACGTCAAGACTGGGAAATATCTTCAGACTGATTTTTCAAAGGTTTTATGGACTGATGAAATGAAAGTGACTCTTGATGGGCCAGATGGATGGGCCAGAGGCTGGATCAGTAAAGGGCAGAGAGCTCCACTCCGACTCAGACGCCAGCAAGGTGGAGGTGGGGTACTGGTATGGGCTGGTATCATCAAAGATGAACTTGTGGGACCTTTTTGGGTTGAGGATGGAGTGAAGTTGAACTCCCAGACCTACTGGCAGTTTCTGGAAGACAACTTCTTCAAGCAGAGGTACAGGATTAAGTCGGTATCTTTTCAAGAAAAACATGATTTTCATGCAGTACAATGCTCCATCACATGCATCCAACTGCTCCACGGCGTGGCTGGCCAGTAAAGGTCTAAAAGATGAAAAAATAATGACATAACCCCCTTGTTCACCTGATCTGAACTCCATAGAGATCCTGTGGTCCCGCATAAAATGTGAGATCTACAGGGAGGGAAAACGGTACACCACTCGGAACAGTGTCTGGGAGGCTGTGGTGGCTGCTGCACGCAATGTTGATCGAAAACAGATCAAGCAACTGACAGGATCTATGGATGGTAGGCTGTTCAGTGTCATCATAAAGAAAGGTGGCTATATTGGTCACTAATTTTTTTGGGTTTTGTTTTTGCATGTCAGAAATGTTTATTTCTAAATTTTGTGCAGTTATATTGGTTTACCTTGTGAAAATAAACAAGTGAGATGGGAATAGATTTGGTTTTCATTAAGTTGCCTAATAATTCTGCACAGTAATAGCTACCTGCACAAACAGATATCCTCCTAAGATAGCCAAATCTAAAAAAAAACCCACTCCAAGTTCCAAAAATACTAAGCTTTGATATTTATGAGTCTTTTGGGTTGATTGAGAACATAGTTGTTGATCAATATTAAAAAAAAAAAAACCCTCTAAAATGCAATTTGACTAATAATTCTGCATACGATATATTAGTCTTCGAAAAAAATCTCTTTAAATTGTTTATGCTGTGGATCAATGTTAGGAGATTTTTGCAGGTTTTGCCAATTGTCATGGTGGTGTCAGGATCTGTGGAAATTATAGATTCTAGTTCTCTACATGTTAACTGCTCTGATGTCCATGAGCAGTGCAGGGAGACGCGGGCGTCGAACCGCAAGCTTGGGCAATCTAGCAAGAGTTATTCTCTGGTAGGCTGCTTGTTAATGTCTTTGATCATATGCTGTACAGGAGAAAGTATCATTTGCTCCCCTTCTGTATATGCTGGCTGGACTTATCTATTTAATGCCAGCTATAATTTACCTATACTGGTCTGGTGAGGTGTTGTGATCCAGACTTACAGGTAGTTGTTGTGCATTATTGCTGTGAGCTGTTGTTGTTCTTTTTATCGCTGCCTTACTGCTCTTGCTTTTCTTTTTAGTCTCTCACTGTTTATTTCTTTGAGTTTTCAATATGTCCTGTCTGTCTTAATCTGTGTTTCCATCATACTACTGCCCCTTCCCTTCCAAGGGGAATAACAGATTTGATATGGTCAGGAGAATAGTAAAGTATGGGACTCTGGCGTCTCCATCTTCAGGGGTAATCCACAGGTAAAAAATAGCTTAGGGTCCCCTAGGGTGAGGGACAGTATAGGAGCCTCCTGTCTCTCATTGTTTTGCAATCACATTGTGACAATTAATCAGATTATTTACTGTAGCACATCCCAGAGAACTGGTGCTAGGAATGGGAGATCCGCATTAACAAAGATGTAACTCTTAAGGCTGCTTTACACACAATGATATTGCTAGCGCCCAGATAGTTTTTCCGATTTGCCGAGATCGCACATAGGTCGTTTAGTAGAGGTCAAACATACACATCTCACAAACGACGCTACATCGTTCAGCGATATATTGTTTGACCAAGGCGGTCATGTGGATGTTATTCGTCATTGGCAGGGTGTCAAGCGTAGAAAAAAGTCTGCTGCGTTCCAAACGACGAACAATATTTTGAAACTGAACGATGTGTCAAAGATCAACGATTTTTTACCCTATTTGCGATCATTCGGAGTCGCACGTAGGTGTCACACACAACAACGTCGCTAACTATGACGGAAGTGCGTCACGAAAACCGTAACCCCGACGACATATCGTCAGATAAATCGTAGCGTGTAAAGCGGCCTTAAGATGTCGAAATTGGACAACACATTCAGAATACATTGTTTCCTAATTTAATTTATGATGTTCTGGTTTAAAAAAGTAATGTTTCAAGATAACATCTTTAAAAAATAATAACATTGTGTTTATTTTTAGCCGATGACTGTATTGGGAGTTCAGATGGAAATCTTACATCTTCAGAATTTATAACAGATGATGAAAGTATCACACATGATACATATGAAGAGCATGCTGCTGTCCCAGATATACATCCAGTCCTTCCTCGGAAAGCTTTATCATCAGATCTTTTCAAACAAGTCCAAAATTCCGATTTATCACAGAATTGTCAGCAAAATAAAACTTACAGAAGGGATGTGGAACATGAAATGGCTCATACGAAGGAAAAACCATTTTCATGTTCAAAATGTGGGAAATGTTTTACCAAGAAATCACATCTTGTTAACCTTCAAAAAGTTCAGACACATGAAAATCCGTTTTCATCTCCTCAATGTGAGAAATGTTTTACTCGAAAATCAAACCTTATTGATTATCAAAAATACCAGACTGGGAAGAAGCTATTTTCATGTTCAGAGTGTGGGAAAGGTTTTAGTAAGAAATCAAACCTTGTTAGACATCAGATAATTCATAAAGGGGAGAAGCCATTTTTATGTTCAGAGTGTGGGAAAGGTTTTAATCAGAAATCAAACCTTGTTTCGCATCAAAAAAATCACACATGGGAGAAGCCATTTTCATGTTCAGAGTGTGGGAAATGTTTTATTTGGAAATCAGAACTTGTATTGCATCAAAGATCTCACACAGGGGAGAAGCCATTTTCATGTTCAGAGTGTGGGAAAGGTTTTAGTAAGAAATCAGACCTTGTTAGACATCATAAAATTCACACAGGGGAGAAGCCATTTTCATGTTCAGAGTGTGGAAAATGTTTTATTCAGAAATCATATCTTGTTAGACATCACAAAATTCACACAGGGGAGAAGCCTGTGTGAAAAGGCTCCACTGTGAGTTGTTCTAACCACACAAGGGGTTTCACCAACAGTAGATATAACAAGACTAGGTTTCAGCAATTCAGTAGCATTAGATCACATTCTGCTGATCCTAGTGTCTTCTCCACTGCTAGCCAGTGTTGGAGACAATAGTTCACAAAACATTGTCCAAACGACCCCCTCCTGTATGGACCACTACCCCCCTTCAGTCCTTGAGAAATACTCATCTCTTCCTTCTTCTATTGAGGTTATTAAAGTACACATTTCTTCTTCTATTGCTCTTATCACTACTAGAACAACACTTATGGGGGAAAATACTCTGTCCTTGGATGTTAATAAGGTTTTTGATACCAATACAGACAAATTGAACCCTGATACACAATAGTATTTGGCTATTCCTTTAAGGAGATTGGAATAGTTGACTCTGTATCTAACCGTCTGGCATTTGATACATATACTAACCCTCTAGTATCTAATACATGTAACAATACTTCATTTGATTTGCTTGATCTCACCATTCATAATAATATAGAGGATTTTACTGCAATCCCTGGTTCATCCTCTACACTTCCTTTTCATAATAAACTTATCACTATTGATAATTCCACTAATGCTCCAACATTGGTGCTTTTTTTTTTACCCAATGCCACCCCCCGGTCAGAACAATGTGATAACCAATTATCTAACTCCCATGTCGGTAAAAAAAAGCGTTACAGAGGGACCATAACTGGAGCCAAAACAAAGAAAAAAAGGGAACAAAGTTGATCTGCTGGATGCTGAAATAAGAGAAATAATATATTTCATCTTTCAGATTATACACCTACTACTACAGAAATGTCTTTTCTTAATAAGGGCCTTTCTTTTTGTCCCACTTTTAATATAAAAGAATTTGATTTATTTACCGATCTACAGACATTTATTAGAAAATTGACTCTACAGAGACACTATACCATTATGGCGGGTAGGGCAACATTCAATAGTGTACTTTTAGGTGATTCGGTCACTGATCAATTCTTACACACTGACCTTAGAAGGACCTCTAATTTTTATCCAACGGAAAGTAAAGGACACAATTTACACACATTCTGTGAGATGGTGCTTCAGGATTTCAACCTGTTAAAAACCCTATGCGGAAATATTCCTTATAACTTATCCAGATCTGAAAAGAGGGCACTAAACTCTCTAAAAGGGAATAATGATATCATCAGACCAGCGGATAAAGGGGGGATGATGATGTCCTACAGAATAAATCAGACTATATAGCAGAGGCTTTCAGAATCCTATCCGATCCCACAAATTACCGGAGGGTGACACAAAAGGATTATCAACTAGCCGTTTTACAATATAACAACATAATTAAAGGAGCCATTGCCTCTAATATTTTAAGACTGAGAAAAATTCCTCACAGTAGTTAACCCTGCTATGGCATTTTTCTACCATCTGCCAACAATACACAAAGATTTATCCAAACCCTCGAGTCGTCCGATAATCTCAGGGATCGGTTCCTTAACATCCAATTTAGCGTCATGCATCGACTTTATAATGCAGCCCCATGTTAATAGAATGGACAGCTATCTAAGGGATTCTACCCAACTTATAGGCTTGGTTAATTACATTCCATGCAAAGATTCTTTTGTTTTCATCTCCATGGATGTCTCTGTCTCTATTCTAATATTCCCCACAATTTGGGTTTATTATGTTTTGATTTTTTTCTGGAAACAGATGACAGAATTTCTCCAATACAGAAACTGTTTATTTTGTAAGGCATGTCATTCATTCTAAATATAATTTCTTCACATTCATGGATAACATGTACCAACAGACACTCGGGACCGCAATGGACTCGAAGGTGGCACCTACGTATGCAAATTTGTTTATGGCCACCTTCGAGTTTATTTTTATCTTTAACCCCTTCAGCCCCCGGGCACATTCCGTTTGTGCGTTTTTGTTTTTTGCTCCCCTTCTTCCGAGAGCCGTAACCTTTTTATTTTTCCATCAATCTTGCCATGTAAGGGCTTGTTTTTTGCGGGACGAGTTGTACTTTTAAATGAAACCATAGGTTTTACCATATAGTGTACTGGAAAACGGCAAAAAATTTCCAAGTGTGGAAAAATTGCAAAAAAAGTGTGATCGTACAATATTTTTTGGGATATGTTATTCACTGTGTTCACTATATGGTAAAACTGATGTATCTATGTGATGCCTCAGGTCAGTGTGAGTTTGTAGACACCAAACATATATAGGTTTACTTGTGTCTAAGGGGTTAAAAAAATTCACAAGCTTGTCCAAAAAAAGTGGTGCATGTTTTGCACCATATTCCAAAACCCGTAGCGTTCTCTTTTTTGGGATCTGAGGCTCACTGATGGCTTATTTTTTGCGTCTCGACCTGACATTTTTAACGGTATCATTTTTGCGCAGATGCTACGTTTTGATCGCCTGTTATTGCATTTTGCGCAAAATTTGCTGCGACCAAAAAACGTAATTTTGGCGTTTGGAATTTTTTGCCCGCTACGCCCTTTACTGATCAGATTAATTGATTTTATATTTTGATAGAGCGGGCATTTCTGAACGCAGCGATACCAAATGTGTGTATATTTTATTTTTTTAACCCTTTAATTTTCAATGGGGTGAAAGGGGGGTGATTTGAACTTTGAGGGGTTTTTATTTTTTTTAAATTTTTTAAAACTGTTTTTTTTACTTTTTTTTATTTTATTTTACTAGTCCCCCTAGGGGGCTATAGCGATAGTGCAGAGCGATCGGATTGCTGATCTGCAGATCTCAGCTACAGAGCTGAGAACTGCAGATTTGGTGCTTTACTTTCAATACCGGCTGTATTCCGGCATTGAGAGGAAGTGAGTCATGTTAGCTACAGGCAGCATCACATGACCCTGTGCTACCATGGCAACCACCGAAAGTCACGTGATCATGTCACGTGACTTCCGGTGGGGGCGGGGTAAGTTACTGTCATGGTGGCGCTCATATACATATCGCTGCCAGATTTTGGCAGTGATATGCAAGGAGTTAATGGCCGCGGGTGGAAGCAATTCCACCCGCGGCTAGCAGGCACACATATCAGCTGTTGAAAACAGCTGATATGTGCGCGGATCATCGCCGCCTGCCCGCATCAGGGGGCGGGGCTTAACGGCACACGATCCATAATGTACCCAGTACATCATGCGTCGTTAAGGGGTTAACGATTTATCAGGTCATATTGTGCTATATAAATGGTACATTGATGACCTTTTTATTATTTGGGACAACTCTGCCAGCAATATCAATATTGTCATGTCTGCAACAGATAACAATTGGGGCCTAACATTTTCACCAATCTTGAGCAATACTAGTGTAGACGTCCTAGATCTTACCATTGTTCACAATGGGAATCGCATTCTGACCAAGACGTTTTTTAAAAAGGTCGATGCTAACCGTTATGTTCACTATAATAGTGGGCACTACTATAAATGGATGCGCAACATACCATCCAATCAGTTTAAGCGAATAAAAAAAAATTGTACCCTGCATGCTGATTTTGTGAAGCAGTCTAAAGCCTAGGTCACACGTAGCGACGCAGCAGCGATCACGACGACGATCTGACCTTATCAGGATCGCTGCTGCGTCGTTACATGGTCGCTGGTGAGCTGTCAAACAGGCAGATCTCACCAGTGACCAGCCCCCAGACAGCAGCGACGCGTGGAAGCGATGCTGCGCTTGGTAACTAAGGTAAATATCTGGTAACCAAGCAAAGTGCTTCGCTTGGTTACCCGATATTTACCTTGGTTACCAGCGCACACCGCTTAGCGCTGGCTCCCTGCACTCATAGCCAGAGTACACATCGGGTTAATAAGCAAACCGCTTTGCTTAGTTACCCGATGTGTACCTTGGCTACGTGTGCAGGGAGCTGGCTTTAAGAAGCTGCGGACGCTGGTAACAAGGTAAATATCGGGTAACCAAGCAAAGCCTTTGCTTGGTTACCCAATATTTACCTTGGTTACCAGCGTCCGCAGAAGCCGGCTCCCTGCACATTCAGTTCGTTTCTGTCGCTGTCATACACAGCGATGTGTGCTTCCCAGCGGGAGAGCAACGACCATAAAATGATCCAGGACATTCAGCAACAACCGGCGACCTCACAGCAGGGGGCAGGTTGTTGCTGGATGTCACACACAGCGACATCGATAGCAAGGTCGCTGCTACGTCACAGAAAATGGTGACTTAGCAGCGACGTCGTCATCGCTGTCGTTGTGTGTGACATGACCATAAGATCCTTTCTGAGAGGTTTTTGGACAAGCAATATCCCAAAAGGCTAATCAAGTAAGCTTTTGTTGATTCTAGCAAATTGAATCAGGGGGATTTGATTACATACAAAACTGTCTGATTGTGATTATTCCCGCAGTACCAATTTTGTCACTACATATTGTTCTGACAGCATAAAAATATGGAACATTCTGCAAAAACGCTGGAGCATTTTGACTAATGACCCAATATTGGGTAAAATGCTTCCCAGGTTTCCTGCAGTTACGTTTAGAAGAGCACCAACACTTAACAATCTTTTGGCCCCCAGCAGGTTAAAGGTTGGGGGTGACAGGAGTGGACCAGTTATTAGAACAAGGGGATCGTACAAATGTATGACACCGCAATGCATGTGCTGCAAATCCATTTGCCACAACAGGAACACTTTTTGTTCGCCTGTTGATACATCTGTAGGGTTATCCAATTAAACAACACCTCAATTGCCAATCGAGTTTTATGATCTACCTGATAGACTGTGAATGTAGTAAACAGTATATAGGTCGGATGACTCAACCCCTACATCGGAGGCTTAATTCTCATAGGCACAATATTGCCAAAGGGTTTTTGCTCCATTGACTCTCGAAGCATTGTACTCTGGTTCACAATTAGGCTATGTGCGCACTTACCGGATTTTGCCGCGGATTTTCCGCGGATTTGCTGCATGTTTCGCTGCAGAAAATGTTCATAACATCTCTGCAGTGAATCACCAGCAAATCCTATGGAGAAAAAAAATCCTGTGCGCACTGGGCGGAATTTGACAGCTGCATGTTTTGCTGCGGAAATCCCGCAGCAAAAACAAGTGCATGTCACTTCTTTTCCGCACATCGCTGCGGGATTTCACTCCATTGACTCCAATGTTAATCATGAAATCCCGCAGGGAATAACGCAGGCAGCAAATTCTGTGCGGTTCACTGCGTTTTACTGCGTTATTCCCTGCGGTATTTCGCGGTTTACCTCCGGTAATGTACATCGCCTGTCTGCGGTTTTGCAGGGAAGTGATGTCATTACAGGAAGAGGAAGCCGTGCAGAGCGTAAACACACACACATACACACACACACAGAACACATCACAGACATAGAACACATAGACACAGACAGATAGAACACACATAGAAAGAAAACGGAAATATAGAAAACAAAGAACGTGGGCTCCGCTGCATATTTACCGTCCAGCCGAGGTAAGCACACAGCGGCGGCCCGGTATTCTCAGGCTGGGGAGGGAGAGGGGCAGGGTTAATGTCCCCCGCCTCACTCCCCCTCCCGCAGCCGAGAATATCAGCCGCAGCTGCCCCGGCACTGTCGCATGCATTATGCGGCAGAACCGGCGTGTCCTCGGCTCTTCTTGCCACCGTGTAGCAGTGGCAGCAAGGTAATACAAGGGGTTAATGATGGTGGGGGACCACCGCCATTAACTCCAGGCTTGATCATGGCAGCGTCTATGTGACAGCTGACATGATCAACCTGTAAGTAAAGTGAAAAAAACACAGACACCGAAAAATCCTTTATTTTAAATAAAACAAACAAGCCTCGTTCACCATTTTATTAACCCCTCCCGCACCAAAGCTCCGGCGTAATCCACCGCTCCGGCGTAATCCACAGGTCCTGCGCTGCTTCCATCCATCCGCGACTGTCACAGACACAGCGCTGAATGAAAGCAGCAGACAGCAGAGGTAATTACCGGTCATTTCCCACGGCCGGTAATGTGAACTCGCTGCCGACCGTGGGAAATGCAGCGATCTGTCATCTATCTATCTATCCCTCTGTCTGTCTATCTATCCCTCTATCTATTCTTCTGTCTATCTACTATCTCAGAATTAAATGACTTTTTTTTTTTTTTTTTTTCAATGTGCTTTATTGCATTGAATGCAATAAAGCACATCCCAACCCGCACGCGGCAAAACCGCGGCAATACCGCGAATAATACCGCGGTAAAACCGCAGCAAACCGCATGCGGTTTTCTGGTGCGGTTTCCCGCGGTTTTTTACCGCGGGTGCGGTAATCTTTGAGAGCATGCGGAATTTTCTCAAGAAAATTCCATTTCCCAGTGCGCACAAGGCCTAAGACAGTAAAGCTCAGGATCACCCCAAATGAGCAAATCCCAGTGGAAGCTCCTAACCGTATTCAGACTTTGAATCGGAAGGAAACCTTCTGGATCCATAAATTGAAGACTTTGAATCCACTGGGTCTGAATGAAGTCACGGATCTAATTAATATATGTAAGTCCTTTATCTATTCTCCATGTGGAAGTCTAATAGTGCTTCTTGTCCCTCCCCCGCCCTGGACTGAATGCTGGATTCTATTGTTACATCTTTTAACTTTTTAATGATTTATTATTGCATGATATTTAACAATGAGATATATGGATATTTTTACCAACCAATTTAATAAATACATAGATACTATTTATTTTTGATACTATTACCTTTTATTTGACTTAATAGTATCCATTCTGTCTCGTTGAGGGTGGATACTACTATTTGTTTTATTTTATATGATTTTGCATTCTCTTCATCAGTAGATAATCATATGAGATTTATCCCTTTTAAATACACGTGACTGTGCACAACTGACTCCACAAGCTGCCCCATTAAATATTCATACAACAGTTTTGATGCATTCAATGATCATCCTGCCTTATTACTTATGGAATGAATGATGGATGTATACACAGGGTCTACACAGGGTCTATGTATCTCTTACCTTATTTGGTTCCCTCCTCCAGAATGTTTCCTGCTGTGTTGGTTTTATTACTGTGTTGGAGCTGTTTTTTCTTTCTATCTGAATGGGGGACCACTGTGGGTTAATTGCATTGGTTCATTTTCTTTATCATCCTCCTGACCGGGTGTAGCCCTACACTGGTCCTGGGCTCATTGCTTCCTATACCACCTCTAAGGGACTGGCGTCACAGTATGGGGAGTTCTCATACACTCTCCTCATGGTGTTTCCCCTTTTTATTTTTGCTTCATGTTTGTTGATACATTTTACCTGTTGTTAATTAGGGGTTTTTATAATAATTTTTATCAGATATTAATGTCTTGAGCAAATCTATAGGTTATTTTTTTACTATTAACAAGTTCAGAGAGAGGAGAATGAGAAAAGAAGCCGTTGCTGGAGCTAAATGGCTGATTTCAGCTAATATGTGTATTTATAAGAACTATTCATTTGTGTTTGCAGTAATTTCTGTTCTTGCATTCACAATGTTGTTTCTCATGATTACGAGCGATTTGGATATGACATTGATCTCCTCTGGTGGCTCCTATGGGTAATGGATAAATACACAAGTCCTTTTTACCTTATTATTTTGGGATTCTGATCCCCACTGATTTGTATTTATCTATTTTATTTATTTGGTGTTTATCACATTGTATTTCTTTACAGTGTTTTTATGAGAATTATTCCCAACATATTTGTGTTATTTTTCTGTAACGTCATTTGATTCTTTTTTCTCTGATCATTGTGAACACTCGCCCCCTCATTTACTAGACCATTTACCGTATATTTCTGACTATAAGACGCACCGGACCATAAGACGCACCCTGGTTTTAGAGAAGGAAAATAGGAAAATAAAATTTTAAGCAAAAAATGTGGTCATGACACAGTTATGGGGCGAGGATCTGCTGCTGACACTATTATGGTTGTAATATCCCCAAATTCTCTACTAAGGTACCCCATCCTGGTAATGATCCTCCTGCCTTGTGTATATATTTATGTCCCCCATCCTTGTATAGCCCCATCTTGCTATATACTGCATCCTGGTATGTGCTCCCATCCTGCTATATACGCAATCATCCTGCTATATACCCCCATCATCCTGCTCATATACGCCATCATCCTGCTCATATACCCCCATCATCCTGCTATATGCCATCATCCTGTTCATATACTCCCATCATCTTGGTATATGGCCCCATCATCCTGCTCATATACCCCCATCATCCTGCCCATATACCCCCATCATCCTGCTCATATACACCCATCATCCTGCTTTATGCCATCATCCTGTTTATATACCCCCATCATCCTGCTCATATACCCCCATCCTGCGGCACACACAAAAAAATAAATAAACGTTTACACTCACCTTTCCTCGTTCCATGCAGCGTCGCTCCTCCTCCTGTCTGTGCCGGCAGTGTTGTGTTGAGCCGGCCACGTTCCCTGCAGCACTGCGGTGTCCTCCAGTCTGCCGGCACGGCTGTGAAGACACACGTGCGCACAGCGATGACGTCATCGCTGTGAGCATCGCTAGTCTCCAGTCCACACAGCGCAGCCGGCAGACTGGAGGGAGGACATCACGATGCTGCAGGGGAACGGTGAGTATATTGATTCACTGCACCCCGCGCTGATGATGATGTGCGGGGAGCAGTGTAAGCAGTCGAGCATGATCACTCCAGGCTGTAGTTGCCAGGGGTGATCACGTCTGGCTGTTAATTATGCGCGCGTCCCCGCCCATCATCCCGCCCACCTATCAGCCCCGGCTTCAGCGCTGAAAGATGGGTGGGAGGATGGGCGTGCATATGTAATGAGCGGGCCCACGTGGTCACGGCAGGCGCTGCTGCTGCCTGCTCGTGCCCCCGATGACTCGCAGCACCCTCATTCCCCGCAGCCATGCCCTACATTCAGATCATTAGACGCACCCCCCACTTTCCCCCAACATTTGGGGGAAAAAAAGTGCGTCTTATGGTCCGAAAAATACAGTATATATGTGTCTTTTACCTGTATATGATTGTCCTGATGAAAAAGCCTCTGAGGGCTTTGAAACACGTTGACCAATAAATCACATTTTATCTACATCATTTGGACTGGTTTGGCGGTGCGGGAGATTAACCCTTTTCTTCCTTCCATTGTTTGTATCTCCAGGTGGGTTCTGCAGCAGCCTCAGGTATTTTATGGTGGTTGTGACTTGCACACCCACACAAGGTGAGCCTTTCTGAGATGTTTCACCTTTGATTTTATTTAGATAAGACCCTATTTTGCATGATTTCTCTTTCCAGCTCCTATTTACTGCAGAAGATCTCACAGCAGATGTGCCTTCAGCTTTTGAGCCAGTTTCTCTCTGAGACTTAAGTGTAGGGAGTTCTCTCTGACTTTTCTTCATAGCTAACCCTATTGACCTTGGTGGGCACACACTGGAAACCGTCTCGGCACTTTGCGCTTTATGCAGATATAGGAGAGCATTCTGGCCTCCAATAGACAATTGTCTAGCGCTACCTGGGACCCCCAATCGTAATGGTGGTCTAACAGATGGAGGGGCAGGTGGTAATTTTGAATGAGTCGTAGTCAACATTACCTTTACGGCAGTGGCTTTTAGAATTATGTACTGCCTTCCAGTACGCTTGTTTATTAAACTGTTTCCTCCTACAGGTACACCTCCATGGTTTGTTTTAGATTTCCTAGTCTAGCCCTTGGTAAACTCTGGTGAGCCATTGGGGGGCAGATAAAGGTATCACAACTTCAAGATTAGAATTTTGTTTCTCTCACTGAGGGCAATCAATCAGAAAATCCCAGAGATTGTAATCTGACATTTATTTGTTTCTGCAGTAGCGGACTTGGTTGCCAGCCTCTGACTTCCTGTGTTTGACTTTTACTATGTGCCTGGGCTCACGTGGTAGCATCTCTATTTTTTTCCCCTGTACTGTTTCCTTTTGTCTCCCTTAGCGTTAGTGGTGTTGACGAAGAGCTCATACCCACCTTCCTCACATAGGGCCCAGATTAGGGTTTACCTAGGATGAGGTATTCCTGCTCGGCGACAGGTGCAGAATCTGTATAGGGTTGGTGAACGCAGTGAGGGTGAGCTGCAGGTTATTGTCAGGGGTCACCACTTCCCCCTTTCCCTACTAATAGAGCATTCTTTTCCCCTTCCCTTTTATAGTGTACTATATGGCAAGTATAGCTTCTATCCCCAGCCGTTACAGGGAGAATTCAATCACACTATGCATCCCAGATATGTGGAATTTGTTAAGACGCTTTGGTCCCAATTTATCAAAGCTTTTATGCCAAAAATAGTGGCAGAAGAGCTTTGAAAAGTCACAAAAATTTGGATCAATTGTGCCAAATTTTGGCGGCTTTTGGCATTTTCACACCAAAATTAGCAGAGCTTGGGTGGGATGGGGCATGACAGCAAATCTCCTTAAATACATGATGAGCTGTGGTGTTCCCTATGCCAGAAATCTCACTCCAGTCCCTGATGGGAGTAATATTTCTACCATGGCACAAGGAGGCACATGCCACTCGTCAAACACTCCAGATTCATGAAGAGGCATGCACCATTTCTTGAATCAGGAGTGGCCCCCGCATAAATTGGGCCCTTTATGTTATAAAATCGATTTCTTTACAAAGGATATTTGTTGTAATAAAATAAAAACTAAAGGATTTTAGCTGTCTGATATCCAAGGGATTATTTTTTGCAGGGCTACCCACAAATAGAGATGAGCGGACCCGCTGAAGTTTGGGTTTGGCTTTTTCAGACTGACTTTAGACAAAGTTTCGTTCGGGAATCGGACTTGACCGGTTGACCGGACTTCCTAGTGG